>NW_019213296.1:157266-310207 GCF_002532875.2 Varroa jacobsoni | reverse complement strand
ATATGCAAACGTGGTGTCAGGAAGAAATAGGAGGAAATATGACAAGTTCTGCATATTGAATACCAAATTATTTTCATGCTAAAAAAATTTTTAAAAATGATATAGAGAAGAAATGACCTTTTTATAATAATTTTTTGTCATTTTCGGTGCAAGGTTGCTTAGTAGCTATGTAAAAGCTTTATTGAATTGATTATGGAATTTTTAAAATAAAAGTCCATCTCTTTCAGTGGACTTTTCTTTTAAAAAGGGCAGCGGGGTCTCTATAGATAGCGGAAGCATCATATAATAGAAAAGAAGAAGAAATTATAGAATGACATAGTCCCAAATTGTCGATCGGCATGAATATTCAGGTCCCTAAGCCTCGGTGTCTTCAGACATTGTGTAAACGTGATGGTAAGGTCAGATGGTATCACCTCTCTCCGTTCCGCTAAGCCTCGGTGTCTTCAAACATTGTGTCATAAATTTCTTCAAACATTGTGTCATAAATTTACGATGGCCATAAATCAGCGCCATTGTCGGAAAAGAGCTTTTAAAAAAATATAATCCCGTCAATGGAATCGTCATTCGAGATCCCGTCAACGACACGTAAATACCATACAATTTGCTATTCCCTTTATTGCATGTTTTACCTACGATACCCTTTATAACCGGATTACGAAAACGCACAGCTTCATAATCTTGCGTAACAATACGTTATTGGAATTGGATTGGATGGAATTGGAATTGGAAAAAGATAGCGATATTGGAAAGATTACGAAGTGACCAAAAGTTGTTTTTGCCTTCCGCTATTGTTGTACCATTCCGGGAAATCTTCGGGACATTTCAAAGTCTTTGATAATCTCTATTGTGGACATGTATGTATGTATGCATGCATGTGCGCCCTGTGATCTCAGTAAGTATAATCAGTCTGTTTCTTCCTCGATAGTTTGGACGGCGTGTTTGGTCACTCGACCAATTGATCGCATTTGTCATGGTATTATCCGTCATTTCGACGTGGCAGGTGGTCGGGGAACCGTTTCTGTTCGTCAGCTAACCAATCGATTTGTCCTCTTGATTAGATCTATTATTATCTATTATATTATCGACGGCCGGTAGAGCGCCGTCTCCCTTTCCCACGATAATTTCCACCCTCATTAACCTTCCGGTCGTAGCAGTTATTATGGCTAAAACCCGCGCCACGGTCATGGACGTCTCTTATCTGCCGAATCTTATGTGCAAGCAAAGGCACATGTGCGACACTCCTGTCACCAGACGCCCCAGTTCTATCGGCTTTACCTGTGGCATCACCGTAGACACCTACGTAGCCACGTGTGCTCCCGTCAATGCTGCTCCATCCAAACCAGTCAATGTCATCATCGTAATCGTCCAGAATTAAATCGTCGTCGCCGTCGCCGTCGTCGTCTGCGCTATAAATGTTAAAGTTCAACTCGTCTGCATAAAGTTTATCGTTATAATCGCCATAAGCACCATTGTTATCTTCGTCGCCCGCGCTAATTAAATAGGCTGACCATGTATCAGGGTCTACGTTTGATTTATCATAAGTTACTTCAACTTTATCTTTCTGTTCGGTTCTTCTCTTCCTATGAACATTGTCGCTATCACTTGCAGAATCCTTCGATTGCTGGTTCGACCCATAAGCTGTTCCTCCGACGACGTCCGCAAGCTCAGGCGACTGAAATAAACGGTAGCTTCGATGACCTAAGCGATCTTTTTCCAGCCACGTGTCTTCCTTGGATTGCTTAGTCGGGCCGAAGTTCGGAGGTAGGGCTGAGAATTTTCGACCGTCTTTAGCACTTGCGAACGGCAGCCTCTGTAGATGGGGGATTTTCGCTGACGGCCCAGAGCGAACGAGAGGTGGATTCGATGGATTAGCAGCTACCAGCCCATCTGGAGCGCTCGCATCTGTATGTCTCCTCTCTTTTAGGTTGTTAGAGTTCGTATATTTAGGGAGATCGGTGCTGGGAATTTCGCTGTCGTCATCAGCGGTACTCTTATCAGCGTGAGTGTATTCAATGGGAAGCCGCATCAATTTTGAAGGTTGTTGATCCGTCGATACCTTATCTGTGCTCGGTACGTTAGCCGCGGCTGTCCTTCGCTTAGTAAAAAGCTCCGATGCAGGTCGAATCGTCCGCAGCAACCCGATAGCAACAGAGAACTTGTGCATCCCTTCATTGCCCTTATCGATATCAGCAACAACAACACCGGATGTAGCGTTTACTTCAGTCGCACTCACTTGAACCGTACACACATGACCAAGGGCTAGCAAAACTACAAATAATGACAAAAGCGTATTCCACCTCGATTTCGTTTCAGGTACAATCGAGGACATCGTTTTCGGACAAGCATAAAGGCACGAAGGAAATGATGTACACTTATATATTCCTCATATGAGAAGTAATTTAATGGCAGTTGTTGTACGTTACGAAACGACTATCTTTTCAATGGCGTAAGCTGTAGCTCGCTTCTTATACGAACGCCAATTACGAATTAAAAACGGATATCAGTTAGGATCTAGCTTTAACTAATAGGGACTCAAGGTTCACCCTGTTCGCTTGTTCCTAGCTTTGTAGAAGTAGGTTCGACGGGCTATTTCTTATTGCAACAACGATGCAGCAGTGATTCGAGCATCGTAAATATCGAAAATGAAACTCTCAAGATCTTTTTATGATTAGTTTGTTATCAGTTATTCTGTTATCAATGCGAGGATCTCAATGCGAGGAATTGCAGTACCACTTGCCACTCCGCTGTGGAAAAGTCGACAGTCCGCTATTTCGTTATACGTTAATATATATATATATATATATATATATATATATATATTAACGTATAACGAATATATATATATATATATAGCGTATAACTTTGTAGACAATATATATATATATATATATATATATATATATATATATATTGTCTACAAAGTGTTTTAGTTCGGATGGATATTCGTCAAAATATTAAATCTCTGAGATGTATCGAGCCTTTATTACCGACCTATTGCTATTAACATCTGTGCGTTTGGGTGTTTTTTTTTTCGTTAAATCAGGCTGGATTACTTCAATATATGACGAAATTAGAACAAACGGGCGATAAAGCGCAGATTGTTGCCAACTAACAACTATTAATTTTTAGTAGGATATAAAAAGCACGCTATATTCATTGACTTGCCTGATTTAGGTTTGGTGCCTGGTTTAAGGCCTGCGTACATTTCCGCGGTGAGCCATTGTCCAGATGTCTCTGTATTTATACATAAATTCGAAAATGCACGAGTTCAAAAAACGGTTATGTAATATATACCTCTCTATGGGTTAGGCGCCTATTCTGGCTAGGTTTGATATCTTAATAAATGGCAGGAGCGATAAATCTTAATAAATGGCAGGAGCGATAATAAGTTAGCTCACTCAATAATGGTAGCCACTACGTGGCAAAAGCTTTTTTGACAATTTTTGCCACGAAAGGAACTATAAGGAGGATGGCTTCCTATAAGGAGGATGGCTTCTTTCGTGCAAAAACCATCGTTAGTTTACCATCGTTAGTTTTCACTAATTGCTTAGAAGTGACATAATTAAGGCTGACCCTTTTGATGACTAGATTTTTAAGAAATTTCTCTTTTCTGTCAAATCAAATTTGCTCAATCATATGTAATTTAACGCGCCAGATTTCAAGGTCGAAGCATTGCTGTCCCTGTGCCCTTGCGTCCGATGTATTATCCTGTCCTATCGGTGTTCCACGCTTAGCGTCTTCGTGACCTTGCTCTGACCGACTCTTGATGTCTCTGTATCAAGGCAGCGTCGTCACTTCCTGCTAACCCGTCCTGGTCTCCTCGATGGACGCCATTGAAGCCAGGCTCACCGCTTTTCCAGGTATCGGCTTTTTCGTCCAGCGCCAAATCACGGAAATACACAGCTAACGGCTCGTCACCGCCGATTAATTCATTGGCACCGTCCGTTTCCTGAGGATCGTCCCGAAAATGACTGAAACTCTCCTCATCGTCATCGTCCTCATCATTGTTATCGCTGCCTTCGCTTTCATCTATCCCTTGTCTATCATCAGTGTCCTCAACTTCACGTAATTCATCGCCGGGGGAGTCAAATTCCTCGATCTTTGCTGGGCGTCGAAGTTCAGATGGAGGTAACACGACCATGTTGACCGATCGGACCGGCCTTGGCCGGCCACGACTATTTGTATTGTTGCGTAGGTCGCGTAGCACTGAAAGCTCGTTCTTTAGTCGTAGAGAATCATCTATTGACCCTTGCTCCACTTGGTTAAATTCATTGGCGGTATCCGAACGAACATAACTATACGTGTCTTCGTCTGGTCTCAGAGCGACGCTTTGGTTTGCAATGTGTTTCACTATTCCGGACAACGGGTACGTCAACAGCTTTTGCAGCTCGGACAAAACTGTTCCTTTTTCACTGTCGCTTCCAGTAGCTGCCAGAATGTGTCGCAGTGACAGGGTCGAATCAGCCAACTCCGCGGGACGAACAGGTTGGTCTAGGGCTGCGATCTTTTCCATATTATCTCGAAGTACAGGGGCGGCGTCCCCCTCCACCCCAAGAGTCAGTATCATCAGGACAGAGATGCTAAAAGGCGACATGGCGCCTCGCCTTCACTCCGAGAGACGAGTCTTATTTCTCGTTGGCTTTCTGCAAAGTCGAGCGAATTTTATATCGAAGCTTACCTATCGTCTACTTGTCTACTGGTGGATATGAATTCGATCATTTTCTAGACAGAAACTGATTCAATCTTTGTATGGCGCGAATTCATAGAAGCAATTACAGTACATCGTACTGCCTGTCAATGATTCGAGCAGATGGTTGGTTTACAGGCTAACTTTGCAGATCGACTGTGCGGTATCAACGATCGGATCCTATGATGTGACAGGATCAGAAAAAAAATCAGGGGTCACCAGATGAAATAACGCTGCGAGACAAAGTCATTACTGCTGTTACCTCGTAAGAACGATGGTCGAAACGTCGAATACACATTATTAGTCATCGGTAACTGTCGTATTTAGTGCTTTACACGAAAAAGCGAAAGTTTTACGGTGCCAATGGGTGCCCAATGCCCAGAAGTGTACAACAACTTTGTAGTGTTGAGGTCGGTATATGGTTAATGTCTTTATATATTAACGAATTTAGACGTTTTTGCGAAACCTGTCATTAATCGATAAGAAGCATGACTAGGAAAGTTTCCCGTATCTTGTATTGCCTATAGTACAGCGGTAGTCAACGAAATAAACGTTTATTAATGGACGAAATATTTGCTACTTATGAACAACTAAATTAGGGATGATAGCACTTCCAAAGTCGAAATATTGGCGTGATCATTGTGATCTGTTTTGTATACAGACAACACGAGCCAAGCCGATAATGCCTCATAGTCGATCGAGCTTCATTCATTAGTTCGTTGCTATTCCTAATTGTCCCAAATCGTCTGTTTCGTTTGTACCCTTACTTGTATTGCTTACTTATTCACCATGACCATGATCCTTAATGGCGGTTGCGATACACTTAATGCCAAACATCGTCTGTGAAAACCCAGATGTTTTTTTTTTTATTTGAGTCTTCTGTCTCTGCTGCTGGCGCTACTAAACGCGCTGGTCGTGCCAGCGTCCATTCGACGCTGCTTTTCACCCCAGGTTGCGTCACCTCACCAGCCACCGCGTTGAAAGGCTACGCTTCTAAGAAAGGAAGGTGTCTACTTTTGAGTCCTTTGATTTTGTGCCTCGTGAATTGAAGTAAGACCTAACTGAATAGCGGCGTCGGATGAATACCGCAACGTGTTACTGTCTAGTAGCAGCAGAAGAGATAGCAACGGCGAGGTGGCAAACACGGACGCGCAAGAAAAGGTGGTAACTGTAGCAAACGTAGCTGACGTCACCCCTAGCGCTTCTACCCCACAACTCCAGCCCACGTGTGCAATGCGTTTGGATTTTATTGTTTCCGAGTGCTTCGCTAGGCAGCCGGGTGTTCCGATGCTAGTCTTCTGTTCGTTTGTTGGTTTTATCTGTTCTCGGGCACCATGTTTATTGGGGGTGGGGGACGAAGAGCCCGGGGGCAGGATAGATTATATTAGCATATACGTATTTTGGCGTGGGATTCGGCCTCGAATCGGGAAGGGTAGCAGAAATCCAGTTAGCGAACTACGCCCTAACCAAGCTAACAGGTTACGACCAATTGTTAGGAAGTGGGTCGCTTACATGCGAGAGGTACGGACGTATTATAAATACGTAGAAGCGGCCGCCCGCGGTGAATCGAATTGCCGGGGGCTTTTCTCGTATACACTCACATGTCAGTGGGCTCGTGGCGTTCGAGCTGTCTAGCTGGTTGTCTTTCGGTTAAAGTGCAGCTTCTCCGGCCTCCATCTGCCTAGCTTTTTCACGTTTCCCCGATTCTACACGTTAGCAACAGAGGATATATTATACGTAAATAAATGGGTAATATCATACGCACGTAAGTACATTGGCAATCTACGTAACGACCGTTGAAGCAATTGTAGTTGCTTATGGAGGAGCACTCATCTGCTTAAGTATTGCCCAATCTCAGCACAAAGCTAATCCAATGGAGAAACACGATGATTAAAGTGTTGAAATTTGTGCAGCTTCAGAGATTTATTCATAGTTAGACGTAGTCCACGGTTTTTTTTAATAGTTAAGAGCTTTTTGTTGATTTGCGTTAAGTAAACAGTTTGTGTCCATTTTACGCTTTGTTGTTGCCGACTGTTCGTCGCTAGGACGTATCCCTAAAAGCTACCCGATACGAGTAACATATCTGCATTATATAGGAAGTTTTCTGCGAAGATCACACGTAAACATTTCGAGACTAAGTAGAACAAATATCAGTTCGGTGAATGAATAAATGTATAGTAAAGAAATTCATTGGCACATTCTCATAAACGAAGACTCACAGCATCACTCGCACCAGAATTGATTTGGCCTTGTGGTGTTTTCTCTGCGAAACGGCTCCGTTGACTTTGTTTAGCTCAAAAACGAGCACAGTTTGCCTAGTTCATTGGCTAGTGAGCCTACTTTTACTCATAGAGAACCTTTGACAGTGATGGTGGCACCGTTCATTGCGTTGTCCTTTGCTGTTCTCCGCCATCGACCTCCTTAAGCTAACTGGATGGTTAAGACGCTGGATTTTTTTCAGAAAAAAAAGAGAAAAATCTGGACTAGAACTGAAGAACATTGCAGCTTATATGGTCCTCTGTTAGTGGAAATAACGACAGTAATACGCCTTAAATAAGATAGGCCTGTTCTGTGTGCAGTTGGTACACTAGTAAAATTGTCAGACACATACACACGCGCACGCGCACGCGCACGCACGCACGCATGCTAAACAGAACAGCTTCTTCCGAGTTGACTGATGTTAAGACGTAAGGTTCAAGCGTGCTTTTGGGTGAGCAATGCTAGCTTCAACTTACCATTTGTTCGCGATTCTAGTATCGGCTAGACGTCCCACCAGCAGCGTGTACGGCAGCCTTCATTTGTCTTTTTCTTTGTGTTTGTTTGGGTCGTAGACTGTTGTAGGCTGAAATCAGAAAGCTTGTTGATCCTACCTGATCATAGAGAAGCTATGACCTAACGTGAGGCTACAAAGAGAAACATCGTTGTGTTCGTCTAAGGTGATCAGTGGTTGTGAATTCTTAACACAGACTGACGTTGGATCAGTCAGACTCATCATGCCGCCCGCTAATTATGGACAACAGTCAAAGTAGGACCTGATATACCTTTTGTATGCGCTTAACATATTCTAAGCTCGTTCCTCTGGCGCCAGACGACAAACGTTGCCCTACTAACGTGTGCCTAACTAAACAACATAACGTGAAAACAGAGTCAAGATCTTCATGATTACATTTTTTTTTATCTGGAGTATATGTCAAAATCGCAGCAGCAATTAATGCGCGGTTTTCGTACACTACACAAATGACGATACACAATATAACCTGAACCTTCTTTGTCTAAAAACGCTATATTCCTAGAGTTGAGTCCTTTTACTCGCCGGACAGTAAACCTGAGATGGCGTAAACGACGCGATCATTTCGTGATAGATCCGATGTGCATGCCTGTTCGGCTGTTCTTCCAGCCGGCGAATCCTTGTAGCGCATCAATATACATGCGGTGGCGGTAATCTGCTTTTCGATGTACTGCTGATTATCAAATTAGGACGCACACAGCTCCTAGCTAGATTAACCGAACCCCTGATCCGTATTAGACACCACCCAGCCGTAAGCAGAGCGGACAGATTCTGCCGTCCCAGAAGTGGCTCAGAGCTGCGTTGTAACAAGTGGTAATTATTTTCGTTGTAGCTACTATTCGTTCTCTTACTGTTGGCATTGGTGGACAACCGCAGTGTGGATGTGCCATTTCCGTAACGGATATCACTGGGTCTCAAGAATGTAGGCTTAATGAATAAATCCTCCGTATATGGCGTAAAACGTTTTGCGCCATTACGTAGTTATTGTTTTTGTATAATTCATCTTTTTCGTATTTTTCGCACCGATGGGGCACATTAAGCAGTTTGCAGATAGGTGTACCGGGCGTATTCGCTGAAGAGACTGACGTTTATGATCGGTATATATATATATATATATATATATATTACATTTTCGTTTTCATATGAGCAGGTAAATGGGGAAATATCGAAGATTGGCGTTAACGGCTAGGTCTTATATGTTTCCCATGTGCCTTTGTGAGCATACATTCTCTTGCTTTGTAACGAGACAATACATTCTATCGTGGAACAGTTGTTACGGCTTGCCCTAGCACCAAAGAAATAATCTGGAGATGCTTGTTGAAGGTTTCGTCGAATCAGTCAATTTACATAGAATCGCACGTTAACGAGCGATAATAACTTCTGATAGGCGATGATCAAAGCTAAGCATATTTTTAAATATAAATACTAAGCCGTTGACTTAAAACGCTGTAACTTAAGTTCCAGCCACGTCTCCAGCGTGCCGAATTTAGACACCTGTGACTTTGTGTACAGTGGCTATGCAAAATAGACGCTCCGCCCAAATAATGCAAGATATAAAGTGTAAATAAAAAGCAGACGAACGTGCCGACGGGCGGTCTGCTTTACAAAGGCTGAGCTACTAAAATGAAAACATTTACAAGGTCGGCAAATACGCGAAACGTTCGCATATTGAAGAAGCGTCTCGAGCAAGCCCACTACCATGGTCCAGTAAATGTTGTATAATTTATAGACTCGTTTGATGTTAAGGTCAGCGTTATTATCGAGCCAGCGGTATGTGCCGCGTCACTTATGATTAACATTTAAAAACATTATCTTATTACATAGCTCTTATTCTTGTCTAAGAAAACGATTCATATTATACTTTTTGTAGTCGGAATTGCAATGTACTTCATAGATTTTTTGTTATTTAAGAACAGGAGCACTTTAAAGTTAACTGTAGTAGTTTAAGTGTGGCAAGTCGTATTATCCTAAATGAAAAGAAAAAAAATATCCTAAAGAAAAATCAAAAGGATTCTTCTAGCCAATCAGTGAAACCAATGTCCATTTCGCGAAACGTATTATACTCGTTCGAACGAAAAAAAAAGTCCTCGCTGAAACCCATTGTAGGACGTAATCTATTCCAATACCAAAATAACTTTTAAATGTTTTCTTTACACTAAAAGCTGTAAACAAGTGTCATTCCGGAAATCCAAGGCATCCAGGGCAAGGAGAGCTGAATGGTTCTAGAGCAAAGGAACATAAATCCTATGTTATATCAATTCTTAATATACGAGCGTATCGGTTAACGCATATAAATGAATGGCTTTCTTTGCCGTTGTGGGGGGTTGGTCCATTCCAGGGCTAGTTCTTGGCGACCTGGCCTTTGCTTCTCGAATCCATTACCGTCGCATGTATGCAACCAATCGTGCCTCGATCCCGCATACTTCTTGTTCTGAGACAAGCATGAACGCAGTACACATTACTGCACACCCGACATTTCGGGACGACCGTTCTGCTCACTAGATCAGTAGCACTATACATATGTACATCCGGCTTTTTATCTTCCAACAACAGATCTGTGGCACTACAGAAAAAATGAAAAAGGCTAAATAGTGAAAGTGGTTACGTTCGAGGAAAGTTGTTCAGTATATCAATTTTACTGCATCTACGTGCGATTTGGACGGATTAGATGCGTACTGCATCAAGTAGCTCTAGCCTCCTTTAAACGAGGTGTTGGAGTGTCACATCAGTAGCAAAATAGACAATGAAAAAATCATAGAGCTTGTATGAATAGATAAACAGCGCTTCCGTAACATGTTATATTACGAGACAGAGGTAAGCAGCAGGCAAAGACGAGGGAATGACCGAAAGTTCGACAGAAGCACACGACTGACGGTAATTTAGTTGGCAGAGCCAGCCGCAGTAAAGGCCATAGACAAACTAAAACATGGGCATGGTCATCGGGCCCAGCAAGTGATTCGGGAACGAAAAAAGGACAACGCAGATGTAGCATGAGCATCGAACAGACTATGTTATGTATACAGGTCGCAAAGACACAGCCATAGATTAATAGCGCGCGCGTTTAAGCGTCACTCTTTACACACACACGCACTCACGTAAAGTCCTGTGTCGTATACACACATTATGAAGGAATTACGTTAGAAATAGGAATTTTCCATATTGCATTGATATATTTCGTATGATTTAATGTAATGATCGTTTTTATTACGTAAAGGTTATTAAAGCAGGGTTAAGTTATAGTTTGATATGGGTCCTCGATATTAAAGAAGGGGATTCATAATGGGGTATCAACGAACACCATTATAGGGTGCATTATAGGCGTATTTTTCTTGTTTTGCTGTTGACTGTTTCGAGCAATAGAAAATAGAAGGTGGAATATCAGGCAAATGTATCTCTTTGAATGAAGATAAACGGATTTACAGATTAAAACCAATGAAGTGCGACTTTTTTCTTAGTCACATTAGTAAATATGAATTATCCTGCGAAATACTTTAACAATGATATGAGTTATACGTTTCATTTATTAACTTCATTACAAAACGTCCGACGCCTTCGTATGCGATTCAATTCCGTTCATACAAGCAACTTAAGCGCC
This sequence comes from Varroa jacobsoni, assembly GCF_002532875.2. Lineage (NCBI taxonomy): Eukaryota > Metazoa > Arthropoda > Arachnida > Mesostigmata > Varroidae > Varroa > Varroa jacobsoni. The sequence continues at coordinate 299,137 of NW_019213296.1, read as the reverse complement.
GCCGAGTGCCAAAGGCGAGGCGTTCTCTAATATATACGTGTCACAGCATAGGAATAAGCAGCTGTTGGAAACCGTAAAACGAGACATAAAAAGCGTTTTAATAATAGATTCAGGCTAAAATAGGTTTGCTTATCCTTAGCTTCTTTGCATACTTCTTATGCGGTATGTAGTTGTCGCCATCATGGCTGCATTTTGTGGATCTCGTTTGCATCGAGATGTAAGCACACAGCTTTTCTTCGCAAAGGGAAGTTAACAGCAGCGACACGGTGGAGTGCTAAATCTGCGCGAATAAAGCAGCACTAGAGCTTCATGTGTCCCAGAACCTACTCATCCTCGAGAGGAAGCTTGGAGAGTGCCGCTCAAGATGCTCGGGTTGGCCTAACTCTCCTGTTAAGGGTCCTTTTTGGTGAGTATGAAGAGCGGCTAGAAAGGACTCTTAGCCCCAACCCAAGAAAGCCGGAACGCAGCCTACATTGAAGTTAAGCTCTCGCGAAGCCGACTACCTCATGTCGCATGATGATGTAGCAACTTAGCAGATAGTAAATTACTTGTTTTCATTACAGAAAAAAACCAACCCATTCTATTCTTTTATAGAGGACGCGATCCCTGACGGAAATGATAACTTCTGAACAGACGCTTACTTTGAGGTGTTTTATCCTAAGGGCGCCCTCACACGTCGTCCCGGCCAGCTTCTCAACGAATTTATGTTTCTTACAGCGGCAAGCCCCCACAATTACCACCAGCATCGCCATCATCAATCAATGCGACACTTCAACTCGGTAAATCTAAAGTGAAACCGTAGTCGATCGAGTATGGAAGTTGCTTCTCGCCTTGCGTTTCATTAGCAGCTATCGCTTGCAGGTTAGCTAGACGTACTGCGATTACCTTGCGACCCGTTACCGATAAAACAAGCACACGGCAGCGATTTTCGACAGGATTAGGAGAACCGCCTCTATCGAAGAGGAATTTACCCAGCATGCGTGCTATATATATATATATATATATATATATATATATAATACAGATATGTACATATGTGGTCTGTGTGTCTCTGATAAGAAGGTGCCAGCTAAAGGGATAGTAGCAGAGTTTGGGCGATCTGCTTTCCCAGGAAGACTGCGAAAAAGTGACTCGGTTGACATAAGGCCTGTCGAGGCTAGAAGCTGCCAACTCAAGGGTCAACTCAACAGAGCCAACAAGCGAATAGAACCTAAGACGCGAAGAAATGTAGCCACTAGGGTTTGGCCACCATAGCCACAGAAGAAGCCAAGATCGAAGGCCACCTATCCAGTCGTCTAACCAGCGAGACCTTTTCCACATCTACATAGAATGAGTTAACCAGCAAGTCCAAGAGCTCTATTAGACACGCTCACGCCGTATGTCCAACCCAGGGGAGCCAGGGAAAGGAGACCTCTGGAGAAAGGTAGTGAGCCTTACTAAGATGCTGAAACAGACGCTTTCACAGGGAATTGCAGAAAGGCAGTCATCTCCACCAGCGAAAATGCCCCCGAAGACACAAAAAGGCCCGTTCGAATAGCGTCCTTCAAACGTATTGGCTTATGTAGAAAATTACAGGGAAAAAAGCAGGGTGAACAAAAAGATCGAATATAAGGAAGATGGCAGTAGACCTCAATAGGGGAACTTGTCATGTTATAGTGTGCACTTTCACGTTGTGGCTGTTTCTACTTTTAACTGAATGTTTTACAATGGGTGAAGATTTTAACTATAATAAATATAGGAAATTTGTTTAAAATATAGTAAAAAACAAAACTTCGTAATATATTGCTGAGTATTGCATGTAAGGATAATGGTAGAACTAGAGTTAAATGATAGGTAATAATGAGCTTTGGAGCACGGATAGATACAACCAGAAGTCGATTGCGAATAATTTTTATTTAAAAAATAAAAAAATATTCTACTTTTATAGACGCGCTAGACAAATACATAATTTTTATAGCCACTATGCCCATTGAATCGCAGAGAACCGACGAGTAAGGTAAGTCAATAGAAGTGATTATTGTCGTCACTGAGTTTCATATTTTAAAACATCGTGGATATATTTAATAAACTATACCTAATTTTATAACCTACAGCCATATCTTGTCCCCAACCACACAACGCGATGCTAGAAGTGTACATGAGTATAATGCACGACTTGTCCAAGGAATAGCTGCACCTTCGTGCCAGAGAAAGCCTTTCATTTCACGGATTTATATTGCCCGTAACACTGTGCTAAGCGGTAACATAAAGTCGTCATCTACGTCGATTGGCGCAGGGTATGCTCGTCTGGAACATTATAGTGAACCGGATAAAAATATACTTGTCTAGAGTGTTGCTTTGCACCTTTATTTTGTGATCAATTGCTGATACTAAAGCTTGTCTTGCTATGAACGGGATTCAGAGCTGGGCAAGTTCGATCCGAGAGCTAAGAAACAACATACACACACAGCACAAAAAGCGATTTACCCCAAAACTGAGGACGCTCCCGTGTGGAATTCCATTGAAAAGAACACTGCCGGGAGTTCAATACAAGACGAAAACTCTATAGATCGGCTCGTTTTCGCTGACGGCTTAAACCTGGATTGCCGATACTTCCAATCGTCACTTTGACAGGATTTCGATTTTCATGACAGCCTTAATAGTATCAGGACAGTGTCAAACGACTGCAGGGGATAGGGTACTTGTATGCTGGAAAGCAGAGCAGGTTTTGGGTCTTCAACCATAGTCAGACGAAGCGGGGGTTAAAAAGTTGACAACCTAGTGCGCTTCTTTCAAGAGTAACCTCTTTTTTGTTCGAGAGTATTCTGTAACATGTTACACGTCAACTCCGCTGAATTATCGATAAATTTATGTCTATTAGGTGCACGATGTGATACTGTCAACGTGCACGTTCAATCGATTATACCAGGTTTGTGTGTCAAAAGCTTGAGAGTTCCTAGCTATTGGAAAAGTTTGGCAAGAGTACTTGACGCATCTTCAAAGACCTGCTCGTCGCGAAGTCGAGCTGGCTTTAAATAATTAGTCGCCCCATGCGATTCACTCAATTCATCAAATGATGATCCCTATGTTGCTAGAATATTGGCGGAACTGCAACTTCTTAAAATGAATACCCTCGTACTGTGCGTGAACTCTTTGAGGTATCAAGAAGCAATTCGACTTCATTGGATGCATCACGAAATGAGTTTGTTATTGCCTTTGTTATTTTAAACAACACTTCAATGAAATCTAATCGCGCAGGTGACAGCGCCAATCAAATGAACACGCTATCGCGTCTTCCGTTCGATCCACACTAAACGCCATAGCACAAAACCACTAGCAGGGCGTTACATTGCTTCTGAAGAGTTGATATGTCCATCTTTCTCTCCATATCAGCAAAACACCGCTTCGGCTGATAGTTTATATCTGTATCACTACAGATTACTTTCAAAAGTAGGTCCGTCACAGTATGTTTCATACTGCCAGACAGCGGCCTGTCAAGATGAGACAACGACGACCGGCGCACGTGACTCATGTTCCCCGAATACAACTGATGCCCTCGAGCGCAGCTCTATATACCCCTGTCAAAAGTAAACAGCAGAAGGTTGAGCGTCGGACCCTACTGGCTCCAGGCCCGTCGTAGCAAAAGGCCACCAGACGTTGAAAACGTGGAAAGCGACACGCCGTTAGTCGCCAGCCGCGCACAGCATAGATCTTGTTTCGGATTCCTTCCTGATCGAAGTCATACACTGCAACCATTTTACGTTTTTCTTTCTTACGGTGTAGAACGAAGCAGGTTTCTTTGTTTGCTCGCTACACAACACCTAGGGTAAGATCGACGTATTTCTGTATTGATTAAATGAGGATTCTGTAAAGTGTAAGAGTGACAGCTGAGTAGGAACAAGTACCTTTGGAGCAGAGATTGTTTTCGAGTTGGAAAGCAATAGATTAAACTGTAGAGCGTCTATGTAGAAGTAGCGATCACAGTGATGGCGTGGTTGTTTAGCGGGTAAATTATGTTATGCGTCTTAGGTTTAAGCTTAGCCTATCGTTGGTGAGAGCGAATCTGTGATTGACGTACACCAAGCGTCACAGAATCTGAGATTAAAAGATGTCTTTTTGCCTGTCTAACTAATTAATAATCTGCCTGTAGGATCGAGTCTTCGCCCACCTCACTTACTATATATATATATATATATATATATGAAGTATTATAGAGCTTTACACTATAGAAAGATTGTGTATTGTGACTTTTAAGTCTAAGTGTCATCTACGACTGAAAAAACCGGCCGAAATTAATTCCGCTTCAAATATTATTACGCTATTATATATATATATATATATATATATATATATATATATGTATATATATATATACATATATTTCATTATAATATCAGCGATTAAATGCTTAGAAAACGTGACCTATCCTAATAACCTTTTCAGATGAATCGAAAATTTAATTTTCGAACATCCATATACCATAGGTTGCTTGGGTTAAGCTCGTTAGATCGTTACGTCGCAACGCGAGCCTCGAAACGGTAGCGTGTATATTTGCAGGCTAAAACCTAACTGTTTGAATCATCGGTGTTGTACGCACCTTTTACCTTCTAATATTTTAGTTGTATTGCAGTGTTTTTATTTGGTCCATGCAGAAGTCTATTGAACGTGAAACAATGACAGAGAACACCGGAGGCATTTTTTAGATTCAATAATTTGATTGGCTGGCAACGTAACTTCCATCTAAAAATAGCTCTTAATCTATGTGGGTATCTTCTCAACTATACTGCCATAACCTTTACCGACCGGGACGTTCTGTTCGACTGGGTACACGTCACATACCTATATCGTTGCTTCGAAAACGTAAGTTATGGAACCGGGTTGAACAAATGGGTTGAGTCTGCGAGCAGCCAGCCCATAGGCTCAACGAACCCCGTACACAAAAATTTCGTTCCATGTCTAACCGCTGTTATTATTGTAATTGCTTCAATTGAGAGAACTTAATACAGTTCGTTATTAACGGAAAGCTCCGTATTTTCTCTGTTCCGTCCGCCGCTCTTTCCTAACGACGACAGGCAATCGACTGAGCCATCTCTGTAATGAACTCCAAAAGTAACATATAGCAATTACTCGTTTTTTTTTTGTTTTTTTTTTTTTTTTATTGCTATCTCATAATGTTTGTTCGCAAAATATTATCTAAAAACCGATATAGGTTAAAGCTATTTAGCCATTCTCAGAGGAACAATGGCGATAGTAAATTCAAAAAAAAAAAAAACTGTCCTCTCGTCACTCTTATATATACAGGCGTACAAATCATGTGGTAGCTATTTAGAGCTTAATGCCATTGTTTGGTTCGATACCTATTATTAATTGTGTAAAATGTAAGACGAACATTGCCGGCCCATTAAGATGGTGTTCTGAATTGAGAAAAAAAAATATATCATACAAGCTAATATGCCCGTACTAAATAAATACACGATTGGGCGTTTGTTCCAAATAGAGATACTTTTAAGGCTCCAATCAATCAGAGTCTCGGTTCTGTAATACCGGTGCGCCAGCGGTATTTTCCTGCGGCGCGTCAGTTTCGGCCACTGCTCTAATCCTAATTCGCCTAATTACGACAAGTCTTGAATTTAACTTTCTGTCTGATTCAAAGGTAGTGATCTCTACGGGTAGACCATATTGTACCATACTCCGCCAAGCAACGTACGCGTCTGTTACGTGCAGCAATAAAGAAACGAAAATTTTCACCTGTACTCATATTTTTTATTATAGAAATTTATTATAAATAGTGGGCGAATTACTGAGAGGCGTCGGATATTTCTAACAGTTTTGTGACGTCGGTGGAATTCTCCCCTAAGCGCAGACGCTTTTCGAATATGACGTTTTGTCTACGTTTCTAGTAATATCCAAGAGCGAAGTTGCTATAGACCTGGCTATACCATTGGTTTGTCAAAGATTGTGTTATCGGAGTGTGCTTAGGTATTAGCAGCAAATACATCCCATTATCTGATAAGCGTTTAACAGAAATTGAAATTCCTCAGTGCAACTGACGCCCTTCCAAGATGGCGATAGAAGAAGTTTGCTAACCGTTTTTAGCTAGTAAATTTTCGAATTTTGGCAGAAAAACAATGAACACGATTTCCGATATTCGAACAATTGCTCGTCTATGCCAGTAATAATAATATTGTATGAATAATGATTGACAATTAAATCACTGCTATATAAAGATAACAACGAGAGTACTAAGGAAGTACGTAAGGGTGGACATCACGCATGTCTCACTTTCTAAAAAGACATTTTGTAAAATACAGCATAAAGCAAATAAATCGCAGTTTTGAAAACATCATTAATCTGTCACGGTCTCGCAGCATGTCTATTTCAACCTTTTCTTTGAATTTTCCAAGCGAAAATACAGAGCGTACAGCAAATATGATCGACGCCTCTATGAGGACGTAGCCTAGAAGGAAACACTCACTACTAGTAAAAAAACCTGCAGACCTGGTTTGGAAGCGCTTATCCCTTCGAAGAAGGAAAAACAATCTAATGATCTCTGAAGGAAATCAGATGTACGCTATATGTATTGAGCATTTTATTGTATATAAATGAAAAACAGAGGTAAATATCGTCAAGAACTATCAATTAAATAGTCTACGATTCGTTTGTTTGGGGCTTTTTCACTGTCGTTTTGAAGATGTATTTCGATTTTCAAGATCTTACTAAGCCTTGAAGGGAGATACAAACAGAATACGGGTTTAAGACTCAAGTCTAGCATTGGACTTACATCGTAATCTTATACTTTAGCTAACGGTCGGCTCACTTACGCAAAGGGTCGTACAGATCGTCACGCATGTCACAGATCCGTCTTATCGACACAGCCGATTTAGCAGTCGTATCTGCTATGCTGATTTCCCTGGAGCTCAATATTCCATCGTTATTTCTATTCGGAGCGACCCAGGAGCGCCCAAAGATAATGAGAAGCTCTTCTCTTTCGAAGAAATAACAAATGGCTAAGGATTAGGAGGATAGCTGCAATGAAAAAACGACCGGTGGCAGAAGTTAGTGGGTCTGTTACGCTATACATCTTTTAATGAAACGACATAAAAATACAGATTGTTCGATCCATTTATTGTATCGTATTAAAATTATTCTAAAATCTGATCGTTGCCAAAGATACACATACATCTCAAGAAATAGCAGTTGTTATTATCGAGGTGTTCATAACCCAAAAACAAGGATCGGGCATACTCATTTGCCTTTTTCGTACAGCTGACTTGAGTAAAGAAAACGATTTATGATTTTGTGTCAAGCGACTGAATAGGTTCACCCGAGTGGGTCCGCACTGTAAACAACAACAACAACAAAAAAAAAGCCAACCTCAGGTGGGACTCAAGTTCTGCGAGAAGGAGGATGTCAGGACAAAAAAAACCTATGCAAACTGTCATAGCCACTATCGAAATTACGAATGTAAAACCGCAGACAGCGTTTCATCCATAGCAGGACCTCTCTCTCTCTCTCTCTCTCATTAAAAGTGAATGGTATATGCCTAACTAGGGTCGTTGCCGTTCAGCCAGTACCTTTGATCAGTCTGCAAGTGGTCTGCAGTCTGCTATTTTTTCCATTCATAACTGGTAGTAACGTGAAACATTTTCGCGAGTTTTGTAATAAACGGTTTAACCTTTTAACAAACCTTCAGATTTCTTTGATTATTTTTACTGCTACTGTTGCTGCCGGCGCCGGTGACCGTGAACCACTGATTTCACAGAACTTTCATTCTTGTAACCGTACACACCCGACAACTAAGCGTATTATTATTATTATTAAAACTTCGCATATAAAACTTTCGTACGTTCAGACAACTTCAGATCCGTACTGCACAAATGCCGGCTGACACTGTTTTATGATCGAGATTTCCACAAACGATTCGCACATATTCAGAGGTGCCCAGGCGCCGTCGCTTCCTAGCTGTTGAGAGTTACTGTTACAGTGTGCCATATTCTTACCGTGAACGTTATGGATCGCTAAACAGAATCAATACGATTCGTCCTCTGACATGGCCGAAAGTTCCGAGGACGACTGAAATTCGTTTTCAGATCTGCGAATTCCATCTACCTCAAGACTAAACAGTAGTAGTAGTAGTAGTAGTAGCAGCAACAACTGAATACTCACGAATCGACATTCGATTGATCGGAACGTATTCTTGGAGTTCTGCTCGCGTAAATTCCGTGTATCATATTCACATAGGTCCGTTTTTTCAGCTATGTATCTGCAATCCATAGAATATTTAAAATGAACAAACTATTCAGTCGGAAACGGATACGTTACTGCCGCCGTATGTGCGGCGGAAATAAAAAACGTATTCCATAGAGAAGTTACTCAGCGCCATTCGTAATGCACCGCAGTTTGTGTCGAGACACAGGCGAATCGAGTTTATTCTGAAGTCTTCGAATTGAACACGTATAGCACAAACAAGAGGTCGCGTCCTCCTGTACATCGAGGCGTATCGTAAGCGACGTTCCTCGGGTGCCCGTTGCGAACCTGCCTTGATCCTAATTTACGGGCTAAACCTAAGACCCTAATTCTTGCAGGCTCTATTTCATCACTTATCTTTTATTGGGACCCTTAAAAGACGTCCGATGCCCGCGTATTGCAACTTAAGACACTTCCGTGTCGTTGCAAGCATTGCTGCCATCCCTATAATTGTTTGTTCTCGTACTACTACGACTGGTCGTTGAGGCGTTTCTAATTTAACTGCAAGCAAGGAGAAACAGGTCTCTAACATATATGTCCCTTATATATATTCCTTTTTCCTTTTCTCGTGCTCATTGTTTACCCGCTGATTATTAGTGTCCCGACCGAACACACGTCTTCCCCTACCGACTATTAACGACCGATCTCACACCATCAGAGCCACCCACTATCCCCTACACCCATTTACTGTGTCACGCTCACTTACAGCACATAATAGTTACCAGCAAACTAATTTCCTGTAAACAGGCTTGTTGCAACAGCAGAAACAGTACGGCCATTTTAGGGTCCTATATCGCGTGTCCATGTACAGTCTGAACCCGTCTGTCTGCAAATGTTTATCTATAGGTAGATGCTACTGAGCCATACAACGGCTGCCACTCCGGGAAAAAGGTCTTAAAGATCTCATTTGCTATCCTTACCACGACCGCTTATCTTCGCTTTCTCTGAGAACAAACTATCGGTTTACCTCGATCACTCGATCGTGTGCCTTACCGACCACGCAAAGAGTTACCTCAACGTATTCTTCGGAACTCGTCTGGCATTTAGCATTATTGCTGCTACTGCCTTCGGGCCCTACGCGCACTTTGACGCTGTTTTGATGCCGGCGAGAAAATCATTTCTGAGTTCCTTTTTGGTTCTTCAAAGGGCAGCAGCTTTAGAAGTGTCGAAAACGGCTGTTTGTGAGGGTTTTGACTGTTAGATCGAAAGAAAGAGCGCTCGGTCGGTCCTCGCGAGCTTTCCTCGAATAATCTTAACAGCATTTTCAACAGTTGCTGCTCTGCTGGTAGGACTACGTGGCGTGGCATCGCCGGCGCCCGTTATTGTCGCGGGGAAAAATATATCGAGGACAAATTCTCTGTCGGTGGCGGGTCGTGAAGAAAATTTCAGAAAGAAATTAGATTTCTATTAGCACCAGCAGTAATGCCAATGGCAGGCAGGGCGACTAGAGCAATCTGGCTGAGGATCGGGGGAGTCAGAATCCTGCACAATGGCAGCCACATCAAACTTCAGACTAGCTCATGCAGAAGTACAGCCTTGCTGCTTACAGAAAACTGCATGTCTGTGCTTTTGGTTGAGGCGTACGTTTGGCTAATATCGTTAAAACATTTATATGTAATCAACGGTATTTCTGGTGGGACGTTGTTTTAAATTTTGTGATATGTCATGCCGTGGATTTCTTAGTTGGGTCATTTACTAGAATAACAGTAGTAAAACTACGATATCAGCTTGGTTTATTATCTCTTTAAATATCGTCTTTGCATTATATCGAACTACGCGGTTCAGTCTCTTTTAATTGAGCTTTCTACCTATAGTCAAAGAGTGTAATTCTGTGATGTATGACAAGTAAGATAGAAAATTCAAGCATACATATTGCATTTTTTTTTAGCTAAAAAAGTTATCTGAAAGTGTTTCTGAATAATATTTGTATAAATGAAACAGAATGATATCACACATATTTGTTAAAGGCACAAATATTAAATACAAGTATGATTACCATAAGTTTTCGTCAAGTTTCAGTCGTTCCAACATACATTACTTTAAGTAGACACAGCGTATGCGTGAGCTAGCCTTGGGATGCCTCACCAACGTCCACTACAATCTGGCTATATGTTATATATAGTATATAAATTCTTGTCAAATGACGCAACTAGGACGTTTTCATTCTTTAGCAAGCGTTCGGCATCACTGGTTAGAGTAACAACAAAACCATGAGCTAGGGCCGCGTCCAATATGGTCGGCCATACCATTATGTTTTTGAGCATTCAGGGTACCCATGCTGGTCACCAGGCCGACCTCATTCGGCGCAGGTCGTTTGAACAAGGCCAGCTGAACCTGGCTATCAACAAGTTCGTGAACGATAACGTATCAACGACAACAGCGAAATATAGGTAGACAGTGTGAACGGGTAGGCAGTTGGACGCTGACTAACCTTCTGATGAAAGATCGCCAAAATGCCACGTCTCTACATAGGTAGTAACTAAACAAAATACTATTACTATCTATTGCTACACACTTAATTGGAGTACGATAAATTAGAACGAGAGAAATGGCCCGCTCCGGTAGTTTATAGGACGTATGTCCTGATATTTCTGTCGGTATCCTGAATCGACGTCCAAAAGATTAGACCAGGCAAAAAGTTACGCGCAAAGCGGAACAGCTAGAGCAAAGACTATTATCAAGTATTGTAAACCGAAATAGATTAGTAACAGATAGTGTAGCTTGACTTCGTTCGCCGCTCGACTGCGATTCTTCTTAATCCTCGAGCCGGTAAGGTGTTTCATAACCAAAATATAAATAGGCACTCATCAATCATTATTGGCACAGGCTGGCCAGTTTTCTAATCACGTCACGGACGTCATGAGCAAAACCAACGCTCAGTGACGACTAATACCAAGCACGTTCTATTACACAATTCAAACATTATCTGAAACGGCTGTTCAGCCAACGACGGCCCACATTTAGCAACGATATTCGTTTTTGATCTGGGTTTGAAAATACGAACGAATCAGAAGCGATCACAAGTATATGTCGAGGTTCTCAGAGGTTCAGCCGAATTAATCAGGTGAGCTTTCGGATGCAAGCTTCATGTAGTAATGTTACTCGGTGAAGACAGCCCATAAGTATCTTGACCGATCGCTAATTAGCCAACTGTTCAGTCCTCGTCAGCGCATTGAAATTGTTCTCATTCGCGCTAAGCACTCGCAGATAAAAAGTCTTCGGATGAGCGAATTCTCCAGCTTAGTGTTTCAATTATAATGTTGGTCCGGATTTTTCACCACTTGGTCTTCACGTTTTAAGTTGCCGTTACTAATCCATTTAAACGGATACGTAAACATCGCCTCAGACGCTGTTCATCGTATACTGTTCTCCTTTGCTAAGACGGTGATGCATCCCGCGGTCGCGTTCCACTGAAGCTGTACACAACTTTGCTTGATTAGGAATCCGGGAAAGCAGGACGCATGATTTGCTAAGCTAGAACAACAAAACTGACGTCGAAAGGCCAAAACTACCACTGGAAAAGGAAAAAAAAACTGAAGTTTGCGCGGACATCACCGATGCTGATACGTAGATGTGATGGAACACTTGAGATTCAAGGAAGAACACAATGGGCAACCACGAAGTGATCAATCAAATGAGTTCACTCGATTTTTGAGCGGGACACGAGCCATTACCAAATCGTATGCTATCACCTCGCATTACGTCGTCATATAGACCCGTCTGCTCCAATTTGCAGGACTCTATGAGGCGGTGACTTCGTCTATGGCACCCATACTACCGTACGACTGTAGATACATAAATAGATATATGCATGAAATTGCTTCTGTCGTAAGTTGAGGCGGCGGCCACCGCTTCCTTATCAGCATCTAAATCCTTACGTATCGCCTTTACCTAACGCTAAAGCATTTCCCATTACTTGAGCCGTTACCATACCGTAAAATTCATACTAACAGCCGCCACAGCGAGCTGACAGTACACAGAAGGTGTGAATAGCTAAACAATATGTTCCGTTTCTGGCCCTGTTCTTTCTGTGTAGTGATATGTTGATGTTATAACAATTGGCAAATTATGACACAGTTATGTTACAGTTTGCCGCCCAGTCCTACAAATTAGAGAAAGCCGTAGGCCTCAACAACACTAGAGATCAGGGTCATACCAAAAAAAAGAAGCCCCTCTCGTATTAACCAGAAATTAGCAAAACCGGTATCTCCTTGACTTCTTGATCTGTTGTCGATGCCAAGCTAACACATTGTATTATGTTCATCATGGAACCACTAAAATGATTAACTTGCTTAAGTTCTTCACGGATTATTGTGTTTAGAACTGATCTCCCGTATTCATGCCTGATGATAGCGCCAAAATAGTTTAGTCTTGACATCAGGAGTTCTCAGCTGCAGCACGGATAACTTCATTGCCAACTACCTTGGTCATATCAGGTGCGAAGTGTTCGCACTACGTACCACTTTGATATAACGCAGAGCTTCAATAAAGCGATCTTTGCACGCGTTTGGTAGCAGGCAGGTGACGGTTTCTTGTTTACGACTTATATATCTTAGCAGCTATGACGCTTGACTGACAATGATGATAGCTTCGCTCCGAAAACGTACATCTCTCATATAATGCCACTGTATCTGGCTCCCCTCGTCATGGCCTGTGGATATAGTAATAGCGTTGTGATAATAAGCGGCAACTGCCGATATGAATGATAATTACCATTAGAGTTAGGTGTGCTGGCAAAATGTAGGTAAGGCGATGAGGAAGAGATAGCAAAACAGCTCGCTGGCCATGGTGCATGCTTTCTTTTGTGATGGCATCGACTGTTTCAGTCAGAATTCAAGGATCGAGTGCTACACACATCGTTGAGTAGAACTCGCGCCGCTGTTTGGTAGAAAAGCGTGACCTTGTTGACCGAATGCCCACACCGGGTGGCCTGTCTGTCTGCGCTTTTGGCCTACCTACCGGCCATCGATTGAGTTCTACTTTCGTCCGCTCCATCGACTTGAAGCTCTAGAGCGAACGCCACAGGTACACGAAAATTGCACCGCCACGATGCGCTAGCCACAAACGACTACGTGCCCAAACGGCAAAAGCACAGACGTCCCCGGTCACATCATCAGTGGGTGTGGACGTGTCTATGAAGCGTAGGTTGTCTTTACAGTGGAACAGCCGAGATGTATGCGTAGGAAGTGGCATGCAGGAACGGTCTGGGACGCCTTCGTAGACTTTTCAACGTCGTGTGCAACAGTTACTCGAAATACCTCACGACTGGCCAACGCGAAGTATATTGTTTATTCATGACACAGTATTCAACCGATGCATTGGGACGGCGTCATCCACGCATCGTTCCAATAATGGCTGTGACCAACTTCTAAACTTCAAATAGGGTTGGCTACACAAGATGAGACTTCAATCTAACTTACTTATACTCATGGCTGCGACAGAGAGAAGCGAACATTTAAATCTGTCGATATGAACTTTTCTAAGAAGTAACTTTGCTAATCTATTATATGGAAAATCAATGTTTATATATGCCAGCGTGGACCGTCTGCCGATTTACTATCAAGTAACCGAAACAAGATGCCGTGTACAGGGCCAGAGGGTTTTGTGCCGTTATTTATGACGTTGTTCATTTGTTGTCTGTATCATATTTAACACACAGGATCCGTTAAGTCCGCTGTATAATGTAACACTACTTGACATGAGGATGTGCCACTCTTCAACGTATTCCGTCGAGCGTTCGGTGACGAAATGATGTACTTCACTTACAGTTAATCACTCCGCATTAATTTTTAAGTTAACACCGACCCTTATGTCGTCGTTATGTTGTAGTGGTAACGCGTCCGTCTCATTCAGCGACACGTGAGGTGCTCGAGGTTCCGGGCCAAGCACAAACATGCATCGTTCTCTGCCGGGGGCTGTCGCCGATCGTCTAAATAACGTAATGCGCAATTAAGACATACCGGACGTGGGCCTCGTAACATAGCGACCTTCGCATCGCTAGATGGCGATCGCATCTAAGGGAATGAAAACCTTTTCCCTGTATATAAGCATTGTCCTACGAAAGACAAATATTAGCCTTCTATGCTAATCCGCTTAGAAGGTCCGATTCTTACTCCAGAAGCTAAGCAATGCTACGAAGTAATCTTGAATTCAGCTATAAATCCCAAGCTAACATTATATAAATGAAAACAAATACATACACATCTTTGTTGACAATTCAATTTCCTGTTTCAATACATGGATAATAATCAGTTGAAGTTACCTGTAAGAAAAAGGAACGTTATCGTTATCCACTGAGGTAGTTATTTCGTATAGGTTATGCACTGCGGAAATAGTCAGCCCGAATTGCATAATGTCCTTATTTCACGAAATAGATGTCTTCAGGACTAATGAATCCTGAAAACGACTAAGACGATCGCGCAATGGGTATAAAAAAAAAACAACAAAAAGAGACACCGATATCGAAGAACTGATTTGACTAATGCTAATAGTTAACAAGAGGGTACTTCGACAACTTGACGTTGATTCGGACCTGCAGCAGCAAAATAGTACTAACCGGACTTACTGTCACCTCAATAGTCGCGACATTCTGTCGGCGTGGGGTACTGCAACGGCTCACTACCGTATGTCGTAAATCGTATCATTTTTTAGTATTCATAATTTCTGAGTGGGCCTTTGCTTCTCCATGACAGATATACATAACCATATTTGCAGGCGCGTACATGAGGTGTTCATACATATGTATAAATGGGGAAAGCAGGGAAAAAGAAGTCGATGAAGTTTGTCCGCCACCACAGTGAAGTATGCTGATCTTCCCCGTTCCCTCCGCAGACCCCTCCTCAAGCTGCCTAGAACCAAAAATTTCGTTTAGTTTAATCAACGTCTTTGATATTTGCCCTCATTTTTTGCGCGCCTATCTCTCCGATGTCCCTTTATCCACGGTTCCACCAACCCTACACCTTACCGCAAACCCCCTGTAAACATCTTTCATCGGCTCCCTTTTACCACTCTACTACAAGCCCAGTTTAGGGGTTTTGTGGTAGCTCTGTGGTAGTGGTTTAAGCGGTTGTTCTCTCACCTTCTCACTGTTCTTGTCGATTTTGAAAAAGTGGGTTTCAAAGCTGCCGGTGACAAGCGCAGCGAGTACTCTCGAGTCGATGATGCCGTCATTTCAAAGTCGTTTCCAGAAGAGATAGACTGAATGATGTTTTATACAAAAACTTGGAAAATGATGTTCATTTGCATCCATTCTATCCGCTACTATTTTCGCGAAGGACGACACGAGCGCTCTGGCTAAGCAATGAAACGGCGCTTTCGCTTATTCACCGATTTGGCACTCGATCGGGCTGGGCCGAAAGTTAGAAGTGGGGCGTGGCTGCCAGGAGTTACCTGGCAGGTTAACAGCTGACTAGATTCCAGCGAAAATCTGTGAGCGCGGAACGCAAGCAGCCAAGCCGAAATTGACCGGCTCCCTCAGTGTAAACTGAACGATACATTATGTTATAAATGGGCACGCTAAAGTGGCGTCGTATGGGCGAAGACAGGAAGAAACCGTTGTCGAAAATAGATGAAACCCTTTATTATAGTACAAAGTCAGAGTTTGCCAAAATTGTTAAAGTGAACGCGTAGACATCGATTCATGATTCATTAACAAAGAGTACGAACGAAAGAAGCAAACTGGCAGTCGTTGACGTCGTAATCTTCCCTTTACTATGTGAGTATCATGTAGTCCAAAGAGCTTTACCGAAATATTCATTTTTATGTAAATTTTATGTTATCCGGATTTCTACCGTTGGGGTAAATTCGTTCTGTAATAGTCACACAAATCTTGACAGAGATTATAATAGCAAAAGTAACATGAGTATTCTATAAAAAAATCAGTGTACGAGATATAGTAAACGAGGTAAACAGCAGGTCATTGGCTTTCCCGAAAGCTAAAAGCCTGCTTAAAGTTAAATGACGAAATTCAAGTCAGCATTTTGAAAACAGCTTTTATTTTAAGAAATATTATATATATATCCTACCTACATGTTGGAATAGAAAGTATGTGAGTTGAGTCGGTTAACGAAGAACTAACGCTTGCTCTACGTCATTAAATTTTACTTCGCTTCCATATAGCTATTTAGTACGAGTCTCTGCTTACCCTCACTATGGAAAATCGTTTACCTTAATACTTCACCATTCGCACGCTGTCTATTCCACCCCGTTTATGGCCTGCGCTAAGCAACTGCTTTTCATTAACTTAGCATCTTCTGTTCAGGCTGAGTCTCCCTAAATATTTTCGGCATCCTTCTTTAGAATAACAAAGGTTTGTCTATGAGTGATGGGGTGAGCCTGCCATAAAGGCTCACGAGACCGCTCAAGTGCATGCCGTCCTTAACAAAGGTAGCAGTGGAAGCCATCCTAAACCTACTAAAACGCTTATATATGGCAAACACAAAGTTACCCGATGATTCAGAGGGCCAACTTGACGCGGATGCTTGCATAGAAAGCGCAAATATTTTAAAGAAGATTATATATCCTGACCGATATCAATCGCTCGTCAGTACCATGCAGAGATTTTGAAGATGCCAATCGATAAGTATGTGTTTCTGTAATCCAAGCAACGGCCTTCTTAATACGTATACCCAGTTTACTAGCTACTGAAACAATTTTCAGATGCATATAGTTAATTCTTAGGAATCATCTGTTTTGCAATGTGACGTAACAGTTACTGCCGCTATTTCTGACCTTTAAATAGAAAAATAGGACACTGTAGTTTATTCTTATCGAGAATTCAGTCTTTGGATCGTTGACTGATTGATCAGTTTGTTCCGCTCAAGCCGAAAGAAGGCGAAGGCTGGAAAAACGGCGAACACCACCCAACATAGACATTTGGTTTGTAGCTATCCTTTATCGTTGTTCTTGTTCTTTAGGTATAGGGAAAATTGCTATGCAGATAGGGTATTTGCTATTATTATTGCTGTATATTAGATAGTAGAATGTTTAATACGGTACAATGTAGTTGAATTGATATCCCATTGACGTTCTACAATTTGAATTTCATGGTGTAGAGAACGAAAGCAACTTTTTTTTACTACCTTCCACTGTGGACAAGATCATCATAGAAAATGTAAACTCAAGAAGAGGTGGTGTGCTTGACACGATCTTCCTACCTACTTGACAGCTCTATCGAAGAGCTTCGACACTTCAGCAGCACGAGAGTGTCGCAAGTTTCAAGATAGCTTAGCTGACGGACCAGATCAATAGAATCGCGTGTCTTTTTTCGTATATTAGTTACATGAACGCCATTAATCAATCGACTGGTAATAACCTGTTCGGCGGGTGGGGATTTCGAATACATTCACAAGCTTCAAGCCGGTTCCCGTTGTCGGTTTGAAGACGAGCTGAAGCTTTCGTCAGTCGAAGCTCACAGGTCGTTAACTAATGTCTAGAAATAAGCTCTAAGCTGGGAAAAATGACAAGCGTTGGAATTAAGAAAGGAAGCTTGTTTTTTTATGTCCAGAAACTATGTCCATGGACCTTAAATGCCGTTCCTGGAGGTCAATTGTCCTATAAACCATTCTATTGAAATACTATATTGCTTTGGAATTCAAGATCAATAGATAAGAATACAAGTGAACCGTTTGCAAGCATATTTACCAGTGCCTCATCCGGATAAATTCCGAGTCCGAAATATTGCTATGGGGTATCTTGTATTTTGTTTATGTTATTGAGTATTGATATTTATTACTGCAGATGGTCATCGATTTCAATTGTTTGTGTATGTGTATTAATACGTCACGATTTCCCAGTTTTCTAAATTTCATCGTTGCCCAGCTACTTATCCGAGCCAGTTGCCCATTTCTTCTCAACGATAGCGATATACTCAAATACAGTACAAATAAGAGACGGCTACGAGGTCTAATTAGGTATAGTATATATAGCACGTCAGGGACATCATTATTGTATAAACCGCGAAAGTGCGACGTCTGTTGCGCGACTTCACTGAGGACCGATGTCAACTTCTCACCAATAGCGGTACCAAAATTAACATCTCATTAAATTCTCCCAGCGATTCGCGTACAGTGAGGCGCCTACCGTAGCCGCAAAAACGCACAAAATCATCGTATGAATCTGTGAGATTTACCAATTATGCATATCGTCTCCCATATAAAATCATAGTAATATATATATATTATGGCGTTAGCCACATATATGGTACTCAACGATGCTCAACACACGCTTCATTTTGCGCACCATAAGCTTTTGTCTTCCACATTTATTTCATTTCAAAGCGGTTGGTACGAAGCACCTATAGCAACAAAACAACAATGAGGCAAAACAGCACATGAGTTTCGATGAGACGCCTTCAGTCGAAGCACCAACCTTCCAGTTTTCTTTGCACCGCTCAACCTCACAAAGCGACAGGTTGTCATCGTCCTCTGGATAGGACATTTTGTATCCTCGAAGAGACGTAAATGCCCAGAATGGCACAGGCCAAGCTGGCTGAAGCTTTAAAGGGTTGACTGCGGTGAGCGATAAGCTAAGCGGTAACACTGCAGATTATGTTACACAAGAGGGAACTGCAAGGACAGCAGCGTTCTTTGAACGGCCGCATGGGAACGAGTCGAATCACAATCAGATGTAGCTGCTACAAAAAGGGGAAACGGTTTGTGGATGGTGGACGGCGTCAAGCAAACGGTAAACTGCTGAGTACGGTCTGAGGGGAGCTCTCAGGGAGCTAAAACAGATCACGCGATTCTTCTTCACATAGAGAAGTCGGTTTCGTTCTGTCAAACAAAAAATAACAAAACGTTATTTAGGGTCTTTTTGCTTGGCAATCCACCCACTAACAATCAAGTAACTACTGCTAAAACTTTTGTTCAAACATGACGTTGTAGCCACAACGCAAGTGATGACACGTCTGTATCAGTAAATCTTCGAGTAACGATAGCCGATTGGAAGAGATAGCGACGAAGAAATACCCCACTTGATTATGTAAATAATGTAAAAATTTTACTTATCCGAACGTGCGCCGAATTTGAAAATTTTGAATTAGCCCAAACTAGATGATGAGTTTCGGCAGATCACATTGTGTAATTTCAGCTAGCTAGTTAATTAGAGACATAATGCTCCCGTATGTTTTGCGAACTCAACCATTTTATCCCGCTGTGGTCCAATATTGTACATGGTCTTGCGGTGTAATCTACGAACGATGTGACGTACACGACGACGCATAAACGGAACAGTCTGAACAGACCGCCACCCATTTCAATGATACTCGAAGCTTCGCGACTCGATGAACACTGCGCTCTTTCTAGTTACGTGAAGTGGGCTACCGTTCCGTCACATCATAGACGATAATATGAACCCTAAAGGATCCTATAGCGGTTAGACAACGTAAATGATTTCGCCAACCGTTGTGACGTGACATTCAATAACAATGAGAGGCACAGGGAACGGCACAGGGTTCCCTAGGCAAGGATGGAAGTGAAGGTTACGTGCCTGAAGCGTACAGCTGGAAAAGCGTACAGCTGGAACAAAGGCATACTAACTTTAAACGTTACCGCGGACACTGAGATTATCGACATGAGTAACGCCACTCGTAGCGGTAAAAAACTGCGCGTGGTTCAGTGATCGATCTGTGTAGAGGTCTACTGTCAGATGCAGATGTACGCTAGAAACCCAAACAGACAAATAAAATGTACAGGAATTGACAAGTTCGTTGTGCCGCGATAGGACTTCATGGTTCGTCTGATATGGAACTGGATAGATTTGGATTATAGTTTCGATTCGACTATGACCACCGAAAACGGCCGCCTATTGGCGTAAATCCGATGCTGGGAATCCACAACTTAGATTTACCTTAGGGGAACAAACTTATAGAGCATTAGTAAGCTTGCACATTGTACAGCCTGTAGTCATCGGAGCGTATATATTTGATTTTGTAATATTACATCGACATTTTCGGGCAGAGTTCTCATTAGAGACTACGGGAACATAGGGAAGGTCTTTTTTTTTTTTACCAGTACTGGTTAGACCAACTGTCTATGCTATTGGCCGATAAGTAGCGACTCTTCGCACAATCGTTAGCCAACATTATTATTCAACGCTTTATATAATGTTCTATTTCAAACATTACAATCGTTGCCCATTGGACAAAACTCGCATCGATACCAACTAGCTCACCTCTAGGCCACCTTATTCACTATTTTACCGTCAAGTTTTTTTAGCGTCAGTATCACGGTATATAATAGCGCACCGCTAGCACTTCTCAAGCCCGCACACGGAAGAATCTAAATGTGACTTCGTACACCGCGTTGCCCACGCTTTCTGTTTTGAACAGCACGCGATCCTTTAATATTTTGTTCCTGATGTAACGCGTAAAAAAAAGTCTATGTTATAAATAATTTCGCCACATTTACTTCTGTATCTTCGTCTCCATTGCCGACGAACGAATAGGGGCCTTATCGAACAGTTTGGCCGTATCTGATCTGCGAAACGACGTAGAATAACTAGCAACGATTCCCCCACATCCGATAGATTTCAGTGCCCCGGATGTTAACGCAGCTGAAACACCAAACTTAACCTCAAAAGCGCGCAAACTTAGAACCGGTCAGCGAGATCTATTTGATGATTTACTATAACTCGATTAAATTGCTAGATACCGACATGGCGGCGGCAGATGAATAGTAAAAGTTCCTTATTGCTATCTATGTGCCATTTTCTTTGTCGTCGTCGTCGTCGTTTTTCGCCCAGTTTGACACATGGCTGCATAACGTAAATTCTAGGCAGACCCCGGCGGCTCGTTGAGAACCTCCCGAGATCGGGTTTATTCCTTTGGTGAGTTACTCTTCGAACGTCTTAGGGGCTGCTGTTGCTGCTGCCGGCGCTACGAGCGTTTTAGCTGCAAACGCAGATAAAGTGGCTTCTATCACTGCGTCTATACTTTGTTCAGTTACGTTGTCCTCCCTCATTTCCATCGGTACTTTTCGAATAGCAACACCAATTTGTCGGTAACGAATATGCTTCAAGCATATTATCCCATATTGCAAGTCGGCAATGATTCACTTCACGTCCTTTTCTAGGACATGTTTTTAATTCGTGTGTTGAACTTCGTCAAGTCGATTTACAACGCACTCATTCTAAAAATTCGTTTCTGTAACACTAATAAACTGTAGCTTCCAAAGGCTATTGATAACGAAATTCTACATTAATTTCTGGCGAGATATTGGCGAAAAAACAGCAAGTACAAACATACAAACAAGTTTGTTGACGGGACTCAAAGCGTGGTGCTCAGCACGTCTATATAGTCATTGTGTAAGAACTATACACGGACCTAAAAATAGCATGAACCTACGATAAGGAGTAGATGAGCTGAGTCCAAATATTGGCGTGCGAAAATCCTAGGTATATCGTGTGTGTCGTTAGGACTGTTTACAAACAGTGTGGGATAAGGTACGCACGCACACCTCCAGGTCGAATCTTCTTGTACTCTGATTCACCTTTCGCCGCATCGATCTTGGAGCCGGATCTAATTTATAGCCTATGGCGGTCCTTTTTCTTGTCCTACTATTCCAACTTGTTGCTACCGGCACTTATTTCATATCTAGAAATAAACCTGTTGCCGTACAGTTCCTCCGCGATTATCCCGACATCTGTTGCCGTTTGAGTTGTCATATTCTGTCCAATTTGTACGCGCCTCGCGTTTATATAGCTCGACGCAGACGGCTTTTTCCGGGATTCACAATACGTCCAAGTGCCTTCTTTTTCTAAGGTCCACATGCCTCAAGTGCTGGCTAAGCGTCGTTCGTTACTTCCTTCGTTCCCTCCTTTAAGCCAACTTCCTTGAGTAACCCATATAATAAAATATAGATATTGACATTGTGTCAATATTTTTGCCAGACGACAACCGTTCCAACATAGCGTAACAGACAGCCGGAAACAATATTATTAGAAAGATTAGGTCGAATTGTGCAAGGCCGTAGTTAACCACAATATCGAAGATAAACCCCGAAACATTCAGGTGCCTTAATCCGTACGAATATTATTTTTTTTTTAAATATATTTATTACATTAGTTATCATTTGTTTTCCGCCAAGATCATATTTTCTATTCTTTACGATGTACAGTCTGCCCCTGTGAAGTTTCTCCGGGTCCGGCGGGTACTGTAAACGTTACTAGCACTAAATATATAAAATCTAAATTAACTTATAATAACATGATGCATGACCGGTTCCATTTAGCCGTCCACACTGAGGGAATAGTGCGTCCAAGTGTTGTATAATAAATCGGGTTTGTTCAAAACTTGATCCCTCACCACGTAGCCGATGGTTGACCCATAGAAAACTGCGGTGCGCTTGCAGCGTATACACGCAAACATGTCGAAATGAACTGTCGAAAGCTTTCTAGACAAAGCTATCTGTGTTAAACATCTGTGCTTTAGCCGGCATACAATGGGTAAAATGATCAGTCGAAACGCCTGAGATTTTTGCACCGACATTTTTTTTATCGGTTGACACGTCCGTCTGAAACCTGGAATCGATGTAGCGCAATACCTAAAACATTCACAGCTACATAAATTGGAGTTGAAGAACTTCGCAGACGGCTAATTAACGAACTCGAACGAAGGAATTGAAATTAGACTCGTGATTCATATATATCTGATTTTGTCCTGCATTAGCAGACACTTCGAGCAACAGCTGTACGGGGCACAATAACTACTTTACCAGCTTTCCACTTCGATGAGCCGTTTGACCTCGACGATCAATTGTTTTTCCTACATTGAACGTAATTGGCTCGTTGAGGTCGAGTCGGTCCATTTCAGTGTCTAAGAGCGAAATACGCTAAGGGATTAACACCGAAAATGGGTTCACATCAGCGGCAAATGGATGTCTACTACAGCTAGGTTTTGTCAGGAAGTCCAGGCCACAACCGGCCCTACATGGCTACCTGTTTAGTAATCGACAGGCAGATGAGTAAGTATATACTCCACGTTGTAGCTAACGTATTTGCCTGATAGCCTTGGAAAGAAGTTGTGGAAATAGAAGGACGAATCCGGGCGCAGACACACTTCGATTTGTGTTATCTAATGGAATGCTTAACATCGATAACGGACTCAGGCAGATAAGTGGGAAACTATCATTTTCCAGTTCTGGCAAAGACGATTTTTTACAGACTGTCAGTATGGTGTAAGGCAAGAGCGTTTTGACGCTCCCACTTCGTAATCATTAAGTTCGGCTATAGTTTCTGGATATGCTATATAGGATAAAAACCCACTATGATTGATGTATGTAATGAAACCGTTAGACTGTCACCTTAGAGTGAGAAGTCAAAATGGCTAAATTGAAGAGCCAGATAAATATGTCCCTCCACTGGCATCAATAAAAGGTTTTCAAGTGATGATATATAATATGTAATGGTCAAAGCCGAACTAAGCTTCTTGTTCAATGTAACATCTCTTATTTTTAGTATGTTAGAGAACAAATATATATTTTTACTACAGAAAATGTAACTATGAACTGTGAATTTAGACAGAAGGTTTTTGCCCAATCGGACTTTTTTAGCCTTTTTAATGTGCTCTCCGCAGTATTTTTTACGGCTATGAATCATCAATCACGCGAGCGATTCATACGCGAGTTAGCTTGTATGCCAACAATACCTAGCCGAAATCCGCCATTGCAACAAAAAAATCTATGTTTTATGGCCTTACTTAGGCAAGCAAACTAAATTAACGGACGATTTTCGTGCAGATGAATGACTGAAATTAACGTGCGACGGTGGAAATGCGTTGATCGTATTTTTGGGTATAGGCACGAGCGCAATCAGGCCCCCTGCGGGTGAAATACTTTTCGTCCTTTAAACGCACTAACGCTTGTAGGAACATCCAAAAAAGGCAAAGCAGTCGAACAAAAACAGAGAAATGTCAACCTATAAAAACGAAAAAAGGTTATTATCAAAACAAGCGCTTCCGATGGGAAAGAGCATGATTATTCTAAAAACCAATTGCAGCCTACCAATAGGCCACTAGGGAAAGGCTGCCCGTCCAGAAATAATAAACGTTTCGCGTTTCGCTCCCAGTGTTAGCGTAAAGCACCGCTCTAGAGAACTCGTATAGGCTGAAGTTGTCGAACTGTGTTCGTTTTACTGTACATAGCAGGGATGCACTTAATAACACTCTAAGTACATGGTCTAAGCGAGTCTGCTGATTTAAATCAACCAATGCCTTTTTTCTCAAGCGAGACATACAAAATTAGGACTTATCGGACGATTCCGCATCGATCTAAATACTTTTCCTAATGAAATTTTTCCTAACTGACCTAATGAAATATTGGCCGAATCGTTTCTCTACGTATAATTTTTCAGTGCAGATCCTTGTCTAGTATAACTTCACTTTTTTGCAAACAACTTGCTTTTACATGTTTGGAAGGTTGCGGGAAACTGCTAAAATTTGCGTACAACGGATCGCCATGTAGTAAAAACTACAAGAACGTCTGAAAACCAAGTTTAGTATAGGGCAAGTAAACGATCTCTTGGAGGCAATCCAGTCGATCTGTTCTAGTTTGAACGATGAAGGCCCTTTTAAGGAATCCGTTCAAATAGCCATAGCATTAAGGTTCAGTTGCCCCTTTAAACGCTCGTGATAATTTTTCCATGACGGCGTTGTTTGCTATCCACGCTTAGGTCCTTCCCTCCTGCTGGGGTGGGTGGTTGACATATTTAGGGTTATTCTTTACAGCTCTGGTTACAGAAAAAAGAAAGAGAGAAAAGAAATATATCCAGAGCGATAAACAATTTCGTCATACTGCACAGTAACGACAGGCGGCACCAGAACATTGTTATTGGTAAGCTAAATATAAATATAGACCTGTAGTCTGCACGTATATTTTTGTTGGTCACATGAAGGCTGTGTGCGTGTCTATGAACCTCATGGCATTACAGCAGCCACAACAGTAACACACAAAAGCTTTTTTACTGGCGAGTGACCTTTCTTTCCTAACCTAGGCAACGTAACAGTGGAGTTACCACAGTTAGCCGACCTACACCCCACAAGCCGTCGCACGCCTCGGTGAGTTACGCTCGTATAACGAGAACAGCAGACGGCGGCGATTCATTGGTCATCGTAGGTAATAGTAGCTTCAATCAGCGGCACTATCAAATCGGCAATATCAACACATAGCATAACTATTCACATGGCGCAGTTTGTAAGCGAATGAGTAGCGAGAGCAACGGACGCATCTGTGTAAATGAGGCGAACGAAATAGGAAATCAAAGATGGGCAACGAGAAGGACTTTACGAGCAGTTACATCACCGATGTCCAATGGCAGCCGTTATTGGGACGGAAAACTAACATCGACGTTTGCCTGTCTGTCTTCTCAGTGGTTCATTTATGTTATAGTATAGTCCGGTCCGATTGAATTTACGAATACGGCGTTTAACTCCCGTTGTTGCAGGTGCATTGTTTGCTTGCGGTAGATACAAAGGCTATTTTCGTCATATCTGTACCACTAAGGAAGTCTGCCATCGTTGTTCTCCTTTCACTCTATATAGATATTCTGGCGCGACGCGATTTCGTACCTGTCTTTCATGTCCATATTTGGTGGCAATGGGCCTGGAACCGATAACCTCATCTTTTCCTTTACGAAGCGATTGCGTGGGAGTACAAGAGGATATAGGCCAAAGGTGACGGTAAGAAATAGCGTTGGAGTACTTCGAGGTGAGGAGTCTGGATCCTGAAGCCACATGTGCGCACATGCAGGACGATGCGGACAACAAATGATAAGTTGAACATATAGCACGTCTCCTCGGACACGTGCTTAGGAAGATTGCTTTAATTAAGCATATGACGGCGAGAGGAACACGAAATGACGAGTATAATCTATATATCATGACATTTTCAAGCGCATCATTGTATACTATATGCATCTGGATTACGTGTAGATTACATATCCTCGTGTAACCCATATAGGCATATGTGAAATATACCTTGATTACTGGCCGGGAACGATGCCTAAAATGGCTGTCTCTGCCGAAAAGCAGCCGCTGAAATACTACATGAAAGAGAACGTATCCAATGTATACAATGGCTGAAAGTATGCTAATAAAGCACATATTTAACGGCGTATTGATATATTTATTTAAGATAAAGTTTATGCTAGTATGCAAGTTGAATCTAGTTATTTTTGTCTGCATACGAATACATTGCGCGTCGAAAGTGTTTATTTTACTTAAACAGACTCAGGCATACGACTCGAGTGGCAAACACCGCACAAACGTATTTCTTCGGATACACATAACGCTATCTGGGTCAGGACCTTTAACTTCTGCTTGCATAAAACCTCTAACGTAACCGTTCTCATCATAAACCGGTTGCACAATTGGGTTCATTAGAGAAGATAAAAATGGATAATAGGAATAAGGCAAAACTCTTTCATTAATTCGCTTAATAACGTTTGAGTGGGCCTTTTTTTTAGTTATGAAATATGAACAGGAACAATCATAAATAATATTTAGTGAATCTTGTTTATGTCAAGGACGCAAGGATCCATCGTTAGCAAATGTTATCCTGACGCAGATTAAGAGCTTGTATAAGAACATACGAATCTAATAATTTTATAGAAATATGCAATTTATCCAGTTGTTTTTTTACGTCTCTATAGTTAATGGAGCAGTTTAGGTTACTTCGGCCGTTGCGAACATGGGTCCGATCTTGAGAGCGCCATGTTCTCATCTGTTGAGTATTGAAAATCTATGTCTGTCTATATATTTGTCGGGTGTAAGAGAGCTTTTAAAAATGGTCCGATCGGGCTGATTTTTTCTACTGTCTCTAAATATTTGCTCTCGAAAAACAGAGGCGATTGGCCAAAAGTTTCGCTTCCTCCTGTAGAGCGTAACTGGCCATAAACCAATGGAAAAAGCCTTATTTCGAATTTCCGTGCCACGACGCCGCACCAGCGTTTACAAGGCGGCTATTTGCACCATTTGTGCTGATATGACCAAATGCAAATCAAGGGCACTTTTCGGTGCAAATCTTATGACTTAAAAAAGTATACCCAACATGTGTTTTATAGGAAAGAAGACAAGCTCGGAATGAAGTCCACGGCTTGCGCCCTCGGCGTCTCATTAATTCTATCCGAAGGTAATCACTGATCAGGATCTATTCTTTAGCCGAAAATGTTTGTTTACTGACGATAGACATGTTTTCAACAAGCCAGCGATAATTGCTACGATTCATTTCTTACTAACGATATAAGTGCTTGTTGAGAGAGCTGCAAATAATAAACAAGTCGGTTAAAATCCTCTGTTTGATTCGTACCAGAAAGCATCTGTCTGACTTCTATAACGTATGCCTACATTCTTGTGAATAAAACAATTTATGAAGGCTAATTCGCGGGTTTATATTTTCTTCACTAATACCCTGGTCGGAACAGATCATCAGGTTCATCACTGAGAGAAGCACATTTGGATGAGAGTGATTATCTTCTTTTTTCGCTGCACTATGCTGGAACTTGCCTGTACTTTCTTTGCAGCCGGACACTTATATGTGGGGCTGCACACTATCGATTTGGGCCGACCCAAAAAGTTAACCTATCGGCAGGTGTTCGTCCAGCGCGTATCAATTCAATGGCTCGTTTTGGCTCAAACTATGAAAAAACAACACGTATTTGTTGTTGTCGCTGCTCGCCATGATCTTCGAACTTTTAAACGCTCCCTTCGGATAGCCACTGTCCCAAGCACAGCTTTATTGAAAAGTAGAGCAAAATAATTAGTATGCTGGTAATTCATGTATAAATATTTAACAGCTTAACAATAATAAGATCGGGTTGGGGTTAGGCATCGTCACAGTATGCGCAAGCAGCAGTTAGCGTTTTAAGCGTATGCACGCATCGGTCTGTCTTCTCAAACAGTCGTCCTGGAAGGTTACAGACACCCTGCCCGGTTCAGTTTAAGCACGGTTATGGCTGGTCTCAAACCTAATTTGCTTTATCGCCAACGTACGCAAATAGTAAGCTCGATTTATAGCAAATATTGGCAGTGGGAACCAGCTTTATTAACAGGTTTATCGAAGCCTATTGAATTTTCAGGTTCGTTGTTTTTTTTCTTGTGCGAAGGCAGAAACCTCACAAATGGTACATAGTGTCAGCTATAATTCTGTAAAAACACATAATGATTTGAAGGCGAAGAAAGAACAGATTGACCGAAGCCGATGTTCTATCTTTCACGTTCCCCTTTAGTATTTGCTTTCCGTAGTTCCTGGTTTTCGCTGCGTGGCGAGTCCCCTGGATTTCACAGAAGGGGATGCCAACAAGGATATTATCATGAGAAAGATAATCCTGAATATATAATAACGGTAATAATACTGTCAATTCAAATTGATTTTCAGTTCTGCGGTAGCGCTCAATTATCCGTGCGGATAACGAAGATGGACGGCTTTGACTAACGTTACTGGACTGAATAATACAGGACAACATTAGAGGAAAAGTTGAAAACGCTTTAGTGTTCTGTATGGAGTATGATGATAAACTTTTCTCTCGGCGAATTTTATGTATTGGTCACATTTACCAGATACTTACTATCCTGTTCGGTACGAAACAGGATAGTAAGTATCTGAGCATTTGCAATAACAATCATACCATGATCTATTTATTTAAAGAAAACTAATCTATTTATTATTTGCTAAACGGTGTACTATATAATTTTTATAATTTAAAAAGTTTATTCTATAAAAGCTTATTTTATATAATTACGTCGGTGGTTTCAGCTGCCTATTGTTATTTTTTCTATTATTATTATTATCATCTGTCTTGGCATTGTATTAGATAGAACGCTATTTGACATTCCATCAAAATGACAACAAAAAAGGCATATGATTGACAGGACTGTATTCGGGGGCCTGTTGGCATACGAGCTAAATGGCCCAAACGATCCAAAGGACCATTGTCATCCTGATGATTTCCTAGTGTTTTTGGATTCTAGATACTTCGAAACCTATCAGACGCAGCTCCATACTACGATGTATGTGAACTCGTTCTTACTTTGATGTTTGCGGTTTGATTTGCTGGACCGTCATAATGCTTTGTCAATTACACCTTCGAAACGGAAGGATAATACACAAAGAGAAGGATTGTTTCTATAATTGATTTCAATCGAATCAGGTGCGAACTACTACTTTAAGGAAGGCAATTGCCGTCGTGTGTACAGCTGGCGAAGAGCAAGAGTATCGATCGTGTTCCTATATGATACGAGACGTTTGTAAGGATAGGGGAATATGAATAGCAGAAGTGCTGAAGTCAGCAGCTGCAACCGAACAAGACCAATGGTTTGTACAGGCTGAAAACAAACATTCTACTATTTTGTGGAAAGTTGATACGAAATGACACATATGGACTGCGTTCACATACATACGCGTATCATTTATCTTGTGTCGATCCCGTTTGCAGGTAAGCTGCAATACAAACTAAGTATGGATGTTTCTGAGGGTCTAGAATAAATTTACATGTGACGATTGTTCAAATTCACAGTCAGCGAGCGTTTGCTCGTTCCGTTCCGACAAAACCGAAATCTTCATACCTGCAGCGATCTATAAACCCGGCACGGTGATCATAGTACCATGGCAGCGTCAATCTCGTTGTTAATGAAAAACGACAGAGGATTTAGATACCAACAGCAATAAACATCATTCGTTAATTTTTCACTTAATTAAAAACGTTCCCTTCTTCGAACAGTTAGTTGTTTCGCCTGTGACATAAAGACAGGCACGTGTTCAATGGCTGTCTACGCTTTCTATCCAGCAGTTAAACGGCGTACCGCGTAGATCTGTGTTGTTAGCCGGCCCCAACCAGCCTTTCCTGAACTCAGGCTGTGTATACATGCACTTCGAGACCAACTAGCACGCCATGAGGTGCGCATGTGTGCATATGCACAGTCTTTTGCTAGTATCGGTTGGATAGTGCCACTTTGACGAACAGAAAGGAAATAGATTCACCAGCGTCACTCTCTCGACGACCAATGATTCCATTTATGCCACAGCGGCCACCACAAACGCAAGGTCGAACCGCGAACTACAGTCATGGCGGCATCGGTGGCACTCGCAGGGAGTCAAGCTCGGGGGGACCAAACTGCCCCTGTCTTTGCAATTTTCCCACACTGCGACAATGTGGCATTATGGTCTACGGCGAGAGCGCGATAGCATGCTGCCCTTGAATATACCATGTATACGCCCCTATATGTTGTGCAAAAGAAAGGGTTTAAATAACCCACTGAATTCAGTCTTTGCTTCTCTATTCAGCTACACTACCGACGTGGGCTATACACAGCGCAAAGCCGGATTGGCGGCTGCCAAAACGTGGCGTCATCGTTTGTCGGTTGTATTCCACTTCGTCATGGCCCTGGAAGATGTATAGAAGACCCGTTACAGATAACGGCCTAGTTAAAACCAGACGGCGCCCTTAAATGTGTCTCGGCAACACCGTGAGCAATGCGGCTGCATAAACATGAACGAGCGACACAGCACAGAAATTTCAATCGTGCTAGACTTGGCCAAGGTCATTCCTTTAACCTGCAGTAAGTTCTAGCAAACAAAACATCGTCACATTTCTCTGTCGGCAAAGATATTCAGTTGTGTGTCAATGAGCGGGCTACCAAGGCTGAATCACAATGAATGACAGTTAGGCTGAAGAAGCCAGCCATGCAGAATGGTACACTTACACCCAAAATAGATGCTTTTCGAGCATATAATAGACGGAAGACAAACTGATGCCAAGTAGCTGATACGAAACAAGGAGCTAAAAAAAATCTAACACAAATAGATCCAGCTGAAGGTCAGATATTTTAGAAATCATTCTTTACCAGTTTGTCCGCATCTTAGCTTTCACGGTTCCACACTAGAAGATTCGTAATGTTTTTGAGTGTGTTTTTAATCTAAGCTAAAAGCTCTTTTACTGTATAAACGTATAACAGGTGAGCCGGGTTTGATCCGGACTGTGTTAACTGTCTTCTATACTAGGATTTTTTGCGGATGGAGAAATGTTTGCTTAAGGTCTAGGAACCAAATGCAAAAAGTCATAAAAAAAACCTTTCTGGTGTGAGTGAACACAACGAAAAGCTGTAGAAATGGATATTGACCGCTGATTCTCGTTGAAACCTCACTCAAATAAGCATAAGCTTCATAAGTGTAGACGATGCTTCGAATGGGTTCTCATATATTCGTATACCCATAATGGAGGTACCACGTACGCAGGCTTCGGATGCTTAAGGGTTTCACTGTATCAGCCGTGCGGCAACAATGGTCACTATCGTAGTAACAATAAAAACGGCAAAAATAATGTTAGCGACAAAAACAATTGTCCGTTCCGTTTAGATGCTACGAACAGCTCCATTTATTAACATTACTGTGTTGTATCTTGTTACCGTGATCAGATGTAGCCAGTCACGCGCACTTCGGTGGACTCACTTTTCATTGTCACGTCGGCTTTGGTTACTTCCTCTGGACTCTAAATAATAGCTAGATCTGTATGTAAGTACGCAGCGTTGCCGACATACACACACATGCGCATTGTGCCTGCGGGACACGCCACACAGCGAATGACGTTAATCATCATTTCAACGCAACAACCAGCAAAGCTACCCTTTCCCTCTTTACTTCGGAAAAAGGTCTAGGTCCTGAAATCGTTTGCATTCGCCCTTGAACAGACCTCGATAAGACCCCGAGCTAGCTCAGCCGAGTAGCACGTACGATCAGATGTGACGTCTCTGCCACAGCGCAAGGCACAAAACATAAAGACTTCTCTCTGTTACCCTTACATCTGCCCTTACCACTAACCCGTCTCCATGGGTCCCTTTCCGTCCGGTGCCTGTCTAGTTGTAACCCCCGAGTACCCAAAACGGGTACATTCCAGTAGTAGTTACGTCTAGTAACAGCTGTAGTTTCAGTCGTCTACGAGACTGCTGCTATTATTGTACGTGGCATTAAATATAGAGGGGGATATATGAAATGTCATACCACTTGTGGCCGGGTTCGTTGAGTGGCCACACTCGTCCCCCGGGATGTTTCTGTGAAAAAACATAATTGTGGCAGACATACCTAGACAATAATAACTATTTTATCTCCACACAGCGGTAACACAAATGTGTACTCATTTTTCCTGAAAACGCGGACCGCACAATATAAGATCATGGGCTGACCGAAGAGTACGTAACGACTGGTCAAATTCCATTGGTTAGATTACAGGCCGTATGCGTATCTGTGATAGTCGGTAACAGAAAAATTAGAAAAAATTACAGTAAAATCAACTTTAGAGGGGTCAAAGTGTATATTATAACCAATACCGCAAAAAAAAACAGAGGATAGATGTTATGTTTAATGTGAAATTCATTCATCACTATGAGAAGAAATTCAGTTAATAGGATAATAATAAAATATTTTCATGATCGTTTTAGGGTTCTTCCTTTAGACGATGTGAGCGACAGTGAAGCTAAACACAGCTGTCTAAAGGGGGTTTAAGTTGTATTTTAGCGTTTAGGCGTTTCGCTAAGCTACACAAAGGTATTTTTGTTTCTAACTGATAAAAAAAAAATAATAATTTTATTTTCACGATGTTATTATTCAAACCTTCTCTGTCGATTGTAATTTAAAATGGATCCCTTTTTTCACGCTCTCCTTTTTATACACCTCTATTCAGTTTTCCTTGAATTTGGTCCACATCTTTATAGCGAGTGTTCATAATTTGATCAAGTCGGTTAAACTTATCGAGCGAATTCTACCGAATTAGGGGTCAACCTGGCGACAATGCCCTTCGCTTGACGATTTCTAGACGGCAACAGCTTTCTTATGAATGCACAGTGCTTTCTAACGCTGACAATCCGTATAACTTCATGTTTCTTTCAATGGAGAGCGTAAACAAAAGCAGGGGACGTTCAAGCTTCATTTAGATAAATCCCGACGGGAAACTAAAATACTCAGCTAATTTTCGTCTATTTCACACATACGGTTGTAAGCAGCAGTTTCATGGATAGCATTATTGATTTTTCTTTGGCCAACGGCGTTTTTTCGCTGTTGATTTACTGCTACATTATTGTACAGGGGGGGCGATTTTTTTCGCGCTTAGTATTGGCAGACCGATAATACGGCTTATAAAATAGGAACGACGTACGTCCAATGGAACAGCGTCTACTTTTTGCACAGTTAACGGTTGGCAGGTTCGTCCATCTGTAAGCCGGTTTATTTCGTTCCTGTGACCCAGTTTAGCGTCTCTAATAATCTGCTAATAATAGCAGGCCAAGACAGACTGGGCAGCGGATCGATACAAGGTGGGGAAGCGCATAGGGATAAAATGACGACAACGAAAATGACAAATTTCTATATGTCGCTTCATCTGTATATGTACTATATTGTACGAGACCACGAGACAGCCCACGATAAGATGGCATTCAGGCACAAGAGTGACTAACCTATCTAGGACAAAAAAGTTCTACGACATATTTTGTCTACGCTGCCTTTTATCGTTGTCCGTTGTTAAGAAGACTTTCGTTCCTGTATATTCATACACTTTACTATGTTTTTAATCTTAAGAAGGGAAGACTGTTTTTTTTCTAAGTATTTATGTAGCTGTCGCTTTCACTGTGTGTACTTACATTTTCCACCCATATCGTAAGTCAACCTATTTCACACCAGTAGGCCCTGCTCCATATGGTTCTTACGCGACCTTTACTGCAGTATTCAGCAATAAAGTTATCAATATACTACACAGCTCTTCTTTTTCGTCAAAAAGCAGACTATATGTTTGTGTGCAGAGAGAATTACCGGCCTGCTCTAGGCACCCGTAGGCACAACATGGAAAACAACCTTGATCCGAAAAGCAGGGTCTTTATGTAAAAAGAGCGCAGAACTTCTTATATGTTCGCTAACATTTAAGGTTATCCTGCTCAATTCTAGACGGCGGCTCGCGGAGCTCTCGCTGACAGACATAGAGAAGTTAGTTTTAGAACCAGAGCTGCGATGCGTCTTAACCACCAACGTTTACTCTTTCAACTGCTGCTAGAACGCCAAGTGTGCAAAGGTCATCTTGATCTGCTGCGGAAGGTACCACAACGCCGTATACTTACGGCATATAGGCGCCACGTCCTATATAGGAACCCAGCCACACAGTGCGGCTGCTTTACCAAGCGAAACCGGCTCTTTTCTCTTGGTAATGACGCGCTCACGCTTTAAGAGCCACAGTAACGCCCTTAGCAAGAACTCTAGCGGAAACGACAAGCATGGAGCAACAGTGTAACAGCGCACCGTACACACTGGCAGTAGTAGCAGCACCGTGAAACAACAGGTCCTGACGGATACTGCTGTTCGCACATAATTCAAATAGAAGCAGCAATGAATGCTGTATTAGACATGCAGCCTGGAGAAGGTTAGAAGGCTTAGAAAATCCCGACTATGTGTGGCAGACCATGATCCCTGCTCTGGATTATAAATCTGATCGTTTTGCTACTTTGTTATTACTGCCTACAGCAACTTCGAAATTGCCTCAAAGCAAACGGCTCCGAACAAGCAGGGCAGGGAGAAACAAACTACCATGAAGACGACTCTTATTTCTAGTGCTGCTGTTTCAGCTTCTGTCGCTGCTCCTGCTGTTGATATGATACCACTGCTGTTGGTATAGTCCTACTTCTATCAGGTGTAGTGTAGGACGCTGGCAATCAAGAATGCGAAGGCATCATACTTAATGTAAGTAGCTGAAAGAAGCTACGACAGAACGTGGGGTAAATTGAAATAGGGTAAACGGAGGGGCAAGCCACCCACGATCTTTTCATAATGAGTCACATGGTATAGGGATATAACAGTAAGAACGGCAACAGCAGAAGCTATGCCAAAGGAAAATCGGCTTTCCGTATGTAACCTGTGGACGTGTGAGATAGGCAAGGTCATAGAAAAGATCGTGAAGGATAGACATAAAAACCTTAAAAAAGGCTTCGATATCCAGAACGGTCAGATCTAAGAGTTCGGTGTGGCAGACATAAATATAAAATTGTTTCACTTTGTTCTTGCAGTTAGTCTTTGAATTTTCGGCGGTTCTCTTGAGCTAAAATAGACTCACTACAATGTATGCGTCCTTAAATATTGTTTTTTTATCCACGACTAGCTCAGTTTGCAGCAAAATTGCAAAAAAAAATATTTAGATGGACCGAAAGCTGTCAGGCTACAACAGCAAAGAAAGTACTTTTCTATTCAAATTTTTTTCTTATTTATATGTGTTCAAATCTGTCATTGCCGCAAATCCATCCTAAGGTACATCGACAGTAAAATTTGGCCTATGCGGTCTTTCGCTAAACGCCCTGTCGAACCCGTCGCTAATCTCATGGGACCAAAGCAGATTCTGCGCTTATCGATCGTATCAGATAAGGTCATTGTATT
The DNA here is from genome assembly GCF_002532875.2 of Varroa jacobsoni. Taxonomy (NCBI): domain Eukaryota; kingdom Metazoa; phylum Arthropoda; class Arachnida; order Mesostigmata; family Varroidae; genus Varroa; species Varroa jacobsoni. The sequence continues at coordinate 263,522 of NW_019213296.1, read as the reverse complement.
GGTTAGGCGTCGAGGAAAAGAGAGCGTCGTTAGTCAAGGTATCTATCTAAAGGTTTCAAAAATTGATTTTCGCTGCTGCTGCCGCCGCCACTTTATTTGAATGTTTGATAACGTAAAGCTAAAAAATAACTAGTAACTAACATATACCAGTAAAATGACCGTTTGCCCACGATATAATAGAACCATCTTTTTTTCTGATCGGCGTTTTTCGGCGTCTACTCAACACTCACCATTTCTTTCATAATAACATTAACCTAATAATGTCACGTCAGCTTAGCGTTACATCGTGTATAGTCACCAGTTCGAAACACTGCGGCTGTCTAGTGCGTGTCGTTGACTTAGGGTTCTGCAAAGCTTCCAGTATAGAGGAACACGTAGTCATATATGTCGACGGTGAGGCGGTTTTCTACTATAGTTTTCTATCACTACATATGGGATGGTGCTATCCAGGTGATGCCGGTCTATTTTGTTAATTGTATGTTTTCTCTTTCTATTATTCGTTGCAGCTGACGGATGGAAACTTCAGCAAATTAATATTGATATATTTTTGTAACAGGCATCTGGATAGTTTTTTTTTTGGTCAAGGAGACTAGGCTGACGCGACATTGGGGCTCTTCTCGCTTTTTCTCAAGGTCAGCTATCAGGTAGCTGCTGTTTTTTCATTGGCATCTAGGAGGAAACTAGGCTAAAAAGTGGCAAAAGCTACTACGAATACAGGAATGTGGCCTCTAAAACCATTAGTCGACCAGATGACTAAATTATACATTTATTTCGCTAATAAACAGCAAAAAGTATTAGTTTAAGTTGTGTCGCAGCTGATACACTGAACCAAGAGAATAAATTTACGAGATTGTGTCAAATATATATAGTATATGGAGAGAGAAAAAGAGATTTCCTGTACTCGTTAACAATGCCAGAGATGGCAACACTCAAAGCGCGACTATGTTTATAGCCATCGCCACCATTTGCACCACAATCTTGTGGTTGATAATGACTGGTAATGCTTGTCAGCAAATTGCAAAGAATCAGATCTACCAAATGTAGCCCCTACTCTAGTTCCTTCATTTCTTTCACTCACTGCTAACGTCTTATTGATGTTCCTCTCCTGCGTGGAGGAGAGAGCTGCTCATAACTGGCTGGAACAACCAGCTCCAAAGAGCTACTTGGAGCGATTTGCTAAGAGGAACAGCAAAAAAAAGCTACATTACTTGTCCGATCGATTCAATCAATCAGGCATCTTTACGTTGGCCGCTTTGCTGTCTTGAAAGTTTCCTGAGACGCTATCGTTGTGGCTGAACTGATAGGACAAAGAAGCCGGCTGGCTGAATATTTCCCTCTAGCTGGTTATTGAGGCTATTCCCTCTCTATTCTAGGCTTCCAGACAATGCCGCCTTCCATTCATCAAGCAGTCAACAAAAGCTTGACAACGCGTTATCTATCCACGAATCACTTCTTCATTTAGAAGCGAAACTGAGTAACAATAAGGGAGCTAACTTTTTCTCCATTCGACTATGAAAAATATACGCCGGATTTGTTCCTGTTACCCTTAATGTTACTGTGCCAGTTCTAGAAAGTCTGCCACGTTGTCACTGGGTCTATTAAGTAAACCACAGCAAATCGAACAGATACAATGGATGGTGGTAGTTACGCTTTACGGATGCTGTTTCCTGTTTCCTGTCCTCCTGTGCCATTTGTTTCGAGACGGAGAGAAGCCCAGCATTCTACATCGATGGGTCTGTTGCGGAGAAACTTGCCGAAAGTCCAATCGATTTAGTCTGATTTGCGTTAACTTCTAAAATGGGAATGATTTCGCACTACTGCTAAATCTGCTACGCACTCATAAGTCGAAACTTAACGCGCTATCTAAATCAAATGTATTGTTATCTTGCTGAATGGATCCAATTGGCATGAATACCATATGGTTTGCCACAGCTGTTTCTGTAATATTTAAGTATCTACCTCGTTTAAGGTTTTAGTTTTCTCTCAAGTTACGATAGTTAATCAACTGCTCTCTAATTGGCAGTATAGTGAAAGGAGCCTATCGTTAACCTATTCTTCGGTCGATTCGTTCGCTAGCGTTCATTTTGTTCGTTTCGGCGTGTAGGCTTAGACGCGCTTCGATGCGTTCTATTTACGCTCAGACAAGCCCACATATATAGAGGAATAGCCACTTTTTTCACTAGCGTTTAATGTGAGTATATTGTCAAAGACTGATCTGAGATCAATAATATCCTCTCATTTTGTGCCAGAGAAAATAGGCAGCTGCTGCCGGCAACATAGCGATCCTCGAGCAATAACCTTCAAGGCTCGTTCCTTTTGTTTCGCGCCTAACACACAACATACAAAGTTCACTTGTGTCTGCATATTCCGCCCACATAATCTACGATGCCCCAACTTTGTTGACACGGTCCCTGCTTGCTGGGGCCGTCAAAGACCCAATAACTGTTGCGAATGCGCAACGCTAACACGCACTTGGAATTTACGATTCATTTTTTACACTGTACTTTTGCATTTTGTAGTTACTGAAAAAAAATAATTTGTAACTTCCATTTCGTTTTATCTTTTTGCTATTTGCTGGTGCCTTTTTTGGCATTCGGTGGCGCTAGGGTCGCTATCGTCTTTTACTGTTTTCGTGCCACGCGGACAGAAACGCTATAGTGTGGCGCTATTGAAACGTGGGCTTTCTTAGGGTCGCTTGCGGTGATTTGATGTTAAGCTGAAGCAAGACAGTTCACATAACGATTCACAGACAACTAACCAAATTGCAGAATAAATTGGAGAAAACTAATACCCTATGTAACCTCTCGCTCCTGTCGTATCTGTTCCAGCACACTACGGTGCCCGTGAAGGCCAATGAATGTAACGACAGTGCGAAAGGCGAGGACCAAGGCTGGTTGAGAACAGCAAAGGCAGCTAACTTGGCCGCGGAAGGCCATCAACTGTTCCTCCGCTCTAACCTTCGAACATCGGCCAACGTTATTGTTATCACCGCGAAGCTTAAGCTCTTAGCTGTTAGGTTTCTCGACAGCACATTCTGAGTGGCTCCGATTGTCGCCATCTAGATATATGTCATAAAGCATAAAATGTTGATGAACAGGCACGGAAAACTACGCGTATCTTTGGCCTAGGCCAGAAACGTTCCCGCTAAAAGCTTATCCGATGCCCAGTCTGGTAATACACTCGGAATAAGGGCAAGGGTAGCCCCTAGTATTGTTTTGACCGCTTCCAGCTATCACCCATGACCACAAGTCAGTGCCCCTGACCAACACTAATTGTTTTTCTGAAAATATTTAAGCATGAGGTCGTCGAATGCTGCCAGCAATTCTATCTTTTTATTACTTCCTCAGCGTTCTTTTCGAAACGCCGTTTTCGTTGAATGAATATGCGAACCCATTTAAACGGTCTGCTCGTTCGTTTCGGCCTTAGTTCTCGGCCTTCCAGTTTTGGCTAGTGGTAATTACAAAAAGGCTGCAACTATGCGCTTACTTGCTTCATTACTGATGTGCAAATCCCTCAGGTAAGACTTATCGCAGAGACAACAACAAATACTAAGGAAATCTAAGATCTTCGCCGAGTCCACGAAGCAAAAACGCCGCAGCCGTTACTAGATACCATGATTGCGAGATCATGGCCTCGTCAGCTAAGCAAGCTAGCTGAAATCGCCCCCGTTGCCCCAGATATCTCATTTCAAGCAGCCAAAGGCACGTCACTTGAATATAAACAAGACAGTAATGATGCGACGCAGCAGTTACCATTGTACGCCCTGTCCTGTTTGAACCCTCCGTTAGAAGATGACGAAGTTCGCCAGGAGAACAAAATTTATCGCAAACAGGAGAATTCTAGTGGCATCAACATGGCGGTGGCAGAGCAGCTGAAAATCGCGCCAGAATACAACTGTTGTATATGCTACCGTTGCTCCTTGACCTATTATAATTAATGATTAGGTATAGTATATTAGAGGAAAGCGTTCGAAGCAGTGATTAAGTGCAGTAATATCGAACTTGAAAACTTAAAACATTCACTCAAGTATAATATATCGGGGCAGCAAAAAATTGAGGCATCCTCCAAAAACTTCTTCGATGATGAATCAGTACATCGATTCTTAGGCGATTAGATTGTCCTGAAAACTAGTAACAGATACAATTCAGAGACAGTATAGAAATTTGCTTTGCCACACTCAGATATAATACCAAGATGTGTTTGTGCATACACCTGTCAACAATAAAACATTTTAGTACGATAAGTTGAATGTAATTAAATCGGCGTTTAACAAAGCCTTGAATAGCCGCCAACAACCCGCAGTCCTAATTACAATTGTAAGTGATAAAGAAATCCACCACAAAAAAACTATTATTTTTCTATTACCCTTAACATTGCTCAAAAGCTTTAGAACAAAGGAGAACGCTCTGCCTTTAAGGTTTTATGTCTCAACGGCTCCGTTCAAGATATCTTTCCGGTATCTTTCTTTTTGTTTCGTAGAGAAACAATTCATCTCTATCATAGGTTTTAAATCAAATGCTTCTGTTAGAAACCCTGGGCAGGAAAAAGGCACGGTTCGTACAATGTAGGAAACCAAGTGATTTTCTATGTTTCCAAATCCTAGCGTATTTGCGACCAAAAAAATACGGTGTCTCTGTCGCAATCATCTTAGGGTAATTTTTTACGCGGGTGGCATTGAACTTTGACTGGCGAATTTTATACCGGGCATATGGACCAGCTGTTGAAACGAATGGAATCGACAAGGTAAATGACAAACAATTTCACCCATTTTAACGTTGAAAGATGCTCTTTCTCGCTCCGTCAACGTGTACAGATCATTTCAGTAGTCGAAATCACATGTGCAATAGGTTACTGCCACCAAACTGCTGGTAGAAAAAATATTCGTTTTTTCCACTTATTGTTTTTTTATTTTTAACTTAATAGGAAAGTAATGTGTCTTCATTCATTTCTGCCCTATGACACTCGTCACAACTCCATGTAGGAGGAGAAATTAGAATCTACTAACTTTAATGAACAACTACGCCCTAAAATCTTTGTCCTTCACATCCAGCTATACCGCCACAATGGATTTTCTTTCAGCCTCCGTTTTTTGGGTGGTTATTAACCTAGACACGGGAGTAGCTTTCATCATCCGCACCAACCAGCATCATTATCACTAGAATTCAACGGTGCCACAACCAATCGCCAGCTGTCTGACGCATACGTCGTACTCGAACGCACTTGGACAGCGTGACGCTCAGAAAAACTGTTTTTTTTCTACTGGTGGAGTTATTAGTAAGAAGGATGACAAACTTGCCTTAAAAATGGAAACGGGTCTTTGCGCTATAGTGGCCTAGCAGTGATCGACAGATGACCCCCTTTTGCACTAACGTTGACACCTTCGTTCTCACATATGCCTGGTTTCCAGCAATAGCTTACCTCAGCTGCATTATTTTCAAACTAGTTAAGTTAGTACATGGATGCATTATGTGTCATCTTAATAAATTCTACCGAAGATCTTGTCCATAGGTATGGTAAGCTGTTGCACTCATTGGCTTTGAAAAGTCTTGCTTAACAGACCGCCCTGGGCCGTAAACTATTCCTTTGGACAAGTTTCCAGAACTTGCTAACCAGCTGCTGCCTTAGCATAGACATTGTCGCTATACACTAGTAGCATAGAGTAAATATGACGACTATGCCTATGAAGCTAGAAGAGACTAAATTAAAAATGCAACAATCTCGATCGAAAGCACCGATACAACCCTCTATATCTTGAAATTTCTTCAAATGTATAAAATCTGTCAAGTTTTTTATTCATAGAATTCTGTAACTTTGTATGCTTAGACTAGAGTATGACGGCCAGGAGCGTTTCTTTCAGATATTCAATGTATTTATTCAGCATTTGCCGCTCATTCTAACAATTCTTCTACGCTCTATATATATATATATATCTTCGAATCACAAATCGTTCAAACGTCAATTTTTTTGGAACCTGCCGCTTCATGACGCGATGGTAAACCCGATTCAGGGTTACTGGCTCAATGTGTCAGTCCTTTAGACAATTGGCTTCCTCACCTCATTGGCTGACCAACTCAATAATAAATCGGTGGCATTTCGTGGTGTTTTATCTGAAACTTCGAGAAAATGGGAAAACACCATATTGCGGTAATACTGTCATCAAATCGGCTGTTTATAGCGCTGGCCGTGCTATAAACATAACGTGTTTGACACTAGATTTGATAGGGGTCACTGGTCTGTGATAACGAATACGTGAATGAATGGTTGCAAGAAACCCATGCTAGTCATTATCTAGAGAAATTCTACAGTATACTAATAATGTTTGATAGCCTGGATTTGGGTTGTCCATTTCCTTTAGTACACAGGTGATATAATAGTTGAACTATTATATTTCGGTCACTGATCATTCTTCAATTTTTTCCAAGTGTAAATTTTATTTGTTTATTTCCACGACATCCTTTTCGGCTAATTTCATTACCTATATCCACCGGGCCTAAGTAGACACCACGGCTCCCCACTATTTTTTAGTTGTGCGACTTTAAATTAATGTTCCTTTAAATTAATGTAATTTTTGATTCATTCGTTTTGCCGTACACGCTTTTTATATTTTTACGTCGCGTATCAATGCCCACCTTTATACTCCGACCAAAAGCCCTCGCGGGAAAAAGAAGGAAATCGACTAATTTTCGCCCTCATTTGTCCACTTGCTTGGCCTGTCGGTAACAAATAGCCAGTTACGAGTCGGCGCCACTCAACAAGTCAGTCAGCGAGGCTGAGTTGGTTATAAAGGCAGGCATCACCTCATTCTGAGCTTACGCTCCGACTGCTGCCAATCAGACGATAGATCTCTTCCAGGACAGTTATAACATTGAAATTGGCTAAGCCAACCATATTGCTTAACTCAGTACATTTCCTAACCACGTCCCACCAGTTGCGTTCGCACGGCATAAACAAGAAATGGGACTGTGGGAACACTCTATCCATGAGAAGAGCTTGCCCGTCTTGATAAAAGACATTTGATACTGGTCCACTTATTAATAAAGCGGCAGAGGGAACCGCTGCCACAGTGCGGCTCTGTTTTGGTCTTGGTAGAAACTGGCAAGCTTGGCAAAGCCCTCAGGTAGTGGGAAAGTTACAAGGCACTAATGTCACACAGTGTCAATGTTAAGCCCAAGGACAAGGTTCATTATGGACGCCGCCAGTCGTTTCGGTTGCACTCTAACGACATGTTTCGCGCTCCTCAGCACAAACTACTATAGACGTCGTAAAGCAAATTATGGAGGATGTCAAGTCGCTAGTTTTGCTCAAACGTCCTTTGACGCCGTGTACCGCAAGAAGACCATTCGAATATAGGCTATCAATGTACTCACTACAGTGAACGGTGGTGTCGATACGAGATGGCATTGCAACGTACTGAAGAATCTGATGAGAGGTGAAACCCCTAAGAAGTGCGACGATGAAGGGGCAGGGATTCGGTGTACTTCAGGGATAATTAGTTTTTTATTGCTAATATAATTGAATTTGTTCGGGTTTGTGCCTAAACAGCGAACCGACTTGTGGTCTTTTTGGAGGGGAAAAAATTTACATAGTATTTGCTGTTGTCACGTTTCGAGCAGTTCGAGACCCTCATGTGGCGCAAACACATCCCCGGGCTAAAGTTTTCGTCAGCCGAAAGCTACGCCGGGTATAAGTTTCAAAAAAAAAAACGCGACAAAGTTTGGACTACGTGGCATAACATTGATGTAAGAAACACAACGGGAACTGACAACTGGAGGAAAGAAGGCCTATGTGGCCCAAGTAGCGACAGACCGACCCAACGGAAAATATGTGTGAACATGGGACGGGGACTCGTGGAGATGAAATCATAGCACTGCGCTAATAACAATAATGACGTGCCTGGAGATAAATCAAATTTGCAAGAGTTTCGATGATTCTAGTAAACCCATGAAATGGCGATTTTGTTGCTGATAAATACAAAGGCGTACGTATAAAAGAAAAAAAAGGTCTTCTGAAGTAATGAATTAAGCAGTGCGGACGCGTTCCCTGGAGAAAGCTGAGTTGAGCTATGTCGTATATTGGATTAAATCTAGCTTTTATCGCAAGTACTTTAAGTAATCGGGTCATAAACTGTTCTCTAAGTAATTCAACAGATCAATCAACAAAACAAAACAGATGATATCCAGTAGAAAAAGGACAGACTCTAGCTGTAGAGGAAAACCATTACTTATACGCCTAGTTAGACACACATACATCCATACACAAAAACGACCACGTGCTTTTGCTAAACCTAATTCATGGTAATTGTGTTCAATCGTGCGAAACATTCAGTGGTTCTATTTGCAATAGAAAATCGGAGATTGACGAAGCAATGCAGATCATCAGAAATGCCAGTCACAGATCTGAAGTTCGATAAAAAAAGGTTCGCAGGTTTGATAGTTGCGCAATCGATTCACCCACGTGGAGGCATTACTTTGCAGATTTTTCAACATAAACTTTCTCGACTATCTGCGTGAGGCAATAATAACAAGTTGTTACTTTACCATGGTAACGTAAATGTAAATAACGCAGACCAATACCAAGGATATCTTAGGAAAAAATGTAGGAAAGAAATAGCCGCCGTTTCTAGCTTGTACGTGTCCATTATATTCTAGATCCAAAAAATATAATCAGGCATAAAGGGAAAATGGCTTATTTGAGACACGCTTACATTCTGTTTGACGCTAGTTCACATTAACTATAGATGCGATATCTAATTATATATGATTAATCTCGTGTATATATTTAGTGGTAATTCACTACTGGCATATTAGTTTGTTTACGAAACGGCTTTGTGATACCGCATGCACAGTTGTTGATGGTGCCCGCTATTGAGCTCCAAGGTCCTGAAAAGGCTAATGTCAAATCATTTTTAACTAATGCGGAACCACATATCATTGGCTAGGTGTCATCAATGGACTTGTGCTTCGATTCAGGGCCAACACAATACTATGGCAGATCTCATCAATCCCTATTTGAAGACATTATGTCTTCAAAATGGGATTGATGAGATGAATGTTCCATAAACTGAGCGCGGGAAATTCTAAACAAAACAAATCAACATCAGTACCGGCAACGTGCTGCTATTATATAGCCAAAGCAAGAGAAAAAACTAGAAGTTGTTATATGGCTGGTCTGTGCGGTATATATGGGGGGATGTATAAACGTTCTCCATATTAGCCTGCGTGGACTTAAACTTACTTTGTACATATGTACACATGATATAATACATCTCGGCCCATCGTTAAGTTAGAGCTCAGGTTTCTGCGGAAGCCGCAACCTGCTGCGAATATTTTTGTTCCTGACATCAAATTCTGCGATGATGATGCTGAGCGTCTGGACTCATACAACGTTCATGTCCTTCCAGTTTACCCCCCCCCCCCCCTCAAGGTCGACGTGTAGCATCTCGTTAAAGTTTTGTGTAATCTGAGAATTTTCATGAATCAGCATAGATATTATGTACTTCTACATGTATGTTTGGGTCACATGCTATATACATATAGCTTTGCTGTGTTTATTATCTGTTAATTATTTAGACATAAACTTGGTCAATGCTCAGTCGTAAACAAAGGGTCAGATGAACGCCATTTGCGCACATGTTTGTTCGGGTATGCATTGTGTAAATAACAAATAGTACCTCAAATCAAAACAGAATCGTTCTAAGGGAAGTTGTGCCGAGCTCCTACCATTAGCACCTTTATATATAGGGTAGGCGACTGCAGTCGACAACATGCTTGAGACGGCGACCTTAAAAGGTATCAGCAAGAAATCAGTATTACTAGTATAATTATCATCATCCAAACGAGTTTGCCACCGTTAGTCGCACACCACTGGTTGTCCAATGCGTTTGTGCGGATGACATAAGCCAGCCGGTAAACGAGGCCAACATGGCGGAGTAAATACGCGCAACGTATTGCAGATTGCACCATCACGATGGACAGAACGACGAGAAAAGGTCTGCATTTACCCCTCCCCCCTTCCTAGTAACCTTGCTTAGTGCTCAACACAGAGAGCGTAAAGAAAATTCACGGCCGAATTGATCAGGATCCTATCAGAAAAGCCACGAATTTACTCAACATAGAACCAAGCCTAACAGAAGCTCCTTAAGGGACCATGACCTCTACCACTCGAGTCTATAGCTGCCCTTTACGCGCATGCAATTTCTCGCGGAAGAGGATGATATCGACGCGTTTAGCTTAAGTCTTCCAAACTTCAAAGCGCTCTTACATGCGTCCGTTCACTGGCGTCTAATAAACTGAGGAAGCGCCAAGTCTAAAAAGACGTACGTGCTCCAGCAGCTTCCACCGCTCGCTCGCTGAACAAAGCAGACAGCTTGTGAAAAGTAAGCTTACATCGAGCTTGAACGCGTCCTAAATACGTTTCATCGTTTAGGCTCGAAGGATTCGTATGTCGGGTGAGAGAAGGCTAGTAAACTAACGCTCATCGAACCCATGTATCTATGTCAACCAGTTTACGTCGCCGTTTGTGGCTATGGACACTGCAAGCGGCAGTCGCGAGCGGCAAGACACACGATTAGCCGTAAATTGTACTAAAAAGGACTGTATCAGTTACCGCTACCTTACACGTGCCATGGTAGTGTTTCTAACCTGAATAATTCAAGGAATAGTCATCATTCGGTGAATGATGCCTCGTGCGTCCACATATACTCAACACCTGAAGGGAGACCGGCCACTCGATACCGACCAACAGCTAATTGGTTGCCCGTGTTGTAAAGGGACTCAATACAAATAGGCCGTATAGTTTATGGCTAGCGTTGGAATTACGGGGAATCGTGGTCTAAGAATGAGCGGCTACCCTTACCGACAACGGCTGTAACGAAGGTGGCGTGTTCGCCTTTACTGTCTCCTTGGCAGGAAAATTAATCTACTCAGCCCAAGTTCTGTGCCGGCAACTTTTCTGCTCTCAAAGAGGAGTACATGTACGGATATGAATATTGTCTGTCGTAATTTATGGTTAGCGAAACGAAAAACCGGTTTGGCGATCTGCTTTCCGTATACGAAAGAAGTAAAATTTTCATTCTTTTCAAATTGAGGCAAGTGGCTAATGAAAATGAAAATTGCACCAATCATATATATGTTCACTTTTCTCTAGTTTTCGCTCACGAAGTTGACTACGGCGAAAGAAGAAATCGAAAAGAACTTTGTGCAATCATTCTAGCCGCACATTTTTTTTGGGAAAAGTACTAATCTCTTTTAAGTCATTGAGACCACTCGGGCTTTTGCGTGCTTCGGACACAGCGGTATCGACCGGCTGTTCCTTGCCAATGCTTAGATACGATCCAGGACACTTGGCCAAATTGTTCATGGAATACGTTTTTACTGTAGTGGCCTTGGCGTTTGAGTAGCTATGGTAAGGTCACGCGAGCTAGAGAAGATTGTTGAATCTAAGACCTACGAGGTTGAAAAAGTATCACTATGCATATGCGGAGATTATTTGAAGCAAAAAAAAAAAAGCCTGATTAGAGCATTGCGTATTCGTTTTTAATTAATTATTCGGCCTAATTAGGTCCTTTTGATTCGAATGCTTTCCAGAAACTGTTTACTATATTACATGATATCGTGCAATCATAATTAACCTGTTAGACCTCTTCTATCGGACGTCACACTTCGTCGTGCTATTGCATTTGTCGGTATGTAGCTGTATGTTCGATGCGGACGTATCAAACGCGGCCAAGCACAAATATCTCTGCCAAGGATATAAATATCCTTGGCAGAGATATTTATTACGATAATCGTCTTATAAAATATCTCACTTCTTCTAGCCGCATTGAAAGCTCTGTTCCTATGCCGAATTCTTATAGCATTCACAGAGGATGCCTACCAATTCAGCTCGCTTCCAGGACGTCTCAGTGCGTCCATGCGGAACTCAAGTATCGTATGATGATTCGTCAGCACCGTGTATTATCAAAGTAGTCCTCGTTATCTGCCTTTGTTCAAAAAGCAGTCGATTTGTCCAAAATAAGTATTTTATCGCCGCTAATCGGTCTCTTGTCTCGCTACCCCACCTAGAAAACTATGCTAGGCATCTTAGAGCTAATCGAATTCTTTTTATTTTTTTTTTTTTTGACTGACTTCACTGGCTTTGTGTGCTCGAAATAAACAAGGTGCGCTTGTTATTCGTTGTCTAGTTTTTACAGCTGTCTTAGAAGCGAATCTATAAAAGCCACCTATGATTAATAGGCCAAAAAATTGTACAGCCAAAATCCAGCTCCTTCCGCTGAAGGCAATTACCTTAAACTAACCACTTCCTGGGAATATTCCTGAGGATGAATAATTTCCCGTCGTAATGCATATTCTATATCTTTATTATTATAAATCTCCTGCCTTTTGGCAAAAAAGGTGTTACTTCAACTGAATTGAATAAAAGTAACGTAGAACCAATTCTCACTAGCCGCCTTGATGATAAAAACATTTGATAACGGATTTCCATTATCGGTACATTCCTGCATATAGTATCAAGCTAGCAAATTCCTGTGATCAATCAAGAAACGTTGCATTAGATAAAGATATTCATTCCAAGTATATTCCGCTCGTTACCAGTGAGGCAAACACGGTAGCTTCGAAGTAGTAAAGTCTACATCATAGTAAGTGAGGTAATCAATGAACTTTTAGTCTGCTATATGAAATCCAAGTTGAAAGCACCTAGAAACAAAACGTTAAGATGATATGACAGTGGACCGGAGTACGTAAGGAGATCTTTGTTGATTGGGTCTTCAACACGCCCATGTGATAGTGCTGTGGTAACATAGGTCCCTAATGAACTTAGGAACGCCCGACGGTCTAGTACCGAAACTGGAAGTGTATTTCATTGCACTTCCATTGTATAGAACCGTTCGTCTGATGTAATGCCGGAAATAAAGCTCGAAAGACTGAAATTTAATACATAACGGTGTTTCGCGTATGATAAAAAAAAAAAATTGCCAAATTGACGCCACTCACTTTAGAATGTATGTAGCTGTATGTGACTAGGAAAAGCTCTTCCTCTAACTGGTGCCTGATTGGCTTACAAGAGTCAAACGGTCCTTTCCTAATAGGACAAGTATTATTTTGTCCAATGGAATACTTTAGCAATATATAATGCGACGCAAGGCTCGCCCCCTCCACCTAACTTGAATGAGAATAAAAAAAATGTACTCAACATATAACATATTGACACCTCCGAGTAATCAAATGCTCGGTAATTTCTTTCCGTTAATTGCCAAACTATAGTACCAAGTACAATGATACTCTCGGTTACAGAATATTGTTGGCAAAAGTAATCTGCCGGCACTCTGCTTCGTACAGTCAACTATTCGTTCATTAGTCATTTTCGATATCATCATAATTGATGCACTTCCGGGTGTCCATCGGTCATCCAATTCAGATTGTCGGAATTAGAAACCTTCCTAATTGTAACAGTATTGTAAGTGTATGAAGCTTGCCCCTGTTCGAGCCATCGCTAATTTGTTGTTATCTGAGAGAATACAGCTTTTCTTCTCTATCGTTAAAAGGCTTTCCAGCATGCTCAATATTGCGGATGATGTGTGTGTGTGTGTGTGATCTCTCGATATGTTTTTTGGCTTTGCTCATAATGAAAATGCACTCTGATCCTTTATCAGGCCTGATTACTGCTAACTAGTTTGGCTCTATTTGTATTGTTATTCGATATTTGCCTGTAGAATATTTTTGGCCTATTGTCGCTGGTTGAGCTGTGACTTGTTCGGGTCGACAATGACCGTCGTTTGCGTCTGATGACCTCCGAATGGGGTTCTCAGCTTTTTGACCTAGCGCGCGGTAGAGATGAGCTCGTATCTTTGTCTATTACCTTTTATATTATTCATCAGAGCAGAAGAAAAAACCGATTTGTTTATACTCAAGGCTGTAAAAAATGTAGGCTAGCTCATATTAGCGGCAAGCATTGATCTCCACGTGAGGCCTAAAACATGAAGAGAAACGATTGCTTATTAAAAATAGGTTTAAATAAAGGTTCCTTGCTCACTAATAATAAAGGAAAGCTAGAAAACTAGAAGAGTATTACGAACAGATCTAACGAGCAGCAGGAAATAGGCTTCACCCATATGAGACAACAGATTATTGCATATTTTCCTACAAAGGCGTTACATGGACCGAGGATGTCCGTACAAGAAACGAAAAGCTCAAAGATCAGAAAGGCTGACGTTAAATCTCCTACTATCTCTGTTCCGATTCGCCTTGCTTTAGAAACTCTGAATCGTAAAGGTATTGAGAAAAACACTACCATATCAATTCGATACATAATAAGCTTTTATATAATACAATATGTAATCAGATATAGCCTAGAAAGAAGTTGCTATATTGAGTTCTGACAAAACGGATTTTTGCGTGTTCCGTACATAGTATAGAATAGGGATGTCAAATTAGATTTTTACTATATCATATCATTCATTAATTTTCAATTAATTAATTTTAATTGATTAAACAGTACCCTGAATTGCTACAAAAAAAAAACACAAACGAAACAAGTCAACGATAAGTATATATAATTTGTCTCTTTAACAAAACTTTTTTTTGTCTGTTTATTTTCCGCTCCGGGATTCCTCTACGTTTCTATACTATTTTAATACGCTGTTTCAGAACATAAAGTCAACGAAGTTGAACAGGAATTGGCAAGCAGTGCAACAATTACGTTAACCAGGCTCTAAACCTATATACGAATGTAATGGACAGAGTAGGCTTAGATAAAGTATTACATTTAAGTACTAATAGATTGAGATAAGTTAAGAAGACCGATAAAGAGTATATAGATCTTACAGACATAACGAAAACTGTTAATTATAACTGCGTACGAATTATCTGTGGGCAAAGTCATCAACTAACGACATCGTCCCTAAAGGTACATTAAGTAATGTACCAACTTTAAACCGAAACTTATCTATGTATTTCTCTTTTGCTTACATACACGCATACGTTCTGATATGCCTTGAGAAAACAACGAAGGGGTCATTTATAGTTACCACTAGATTAAAGGTCACTCAGAGTTGCCCCTTTACTTTTGTTTACCGTGGCGGCCCCCATAGGGATGTAAATAAATTTCCTGTTCATGTCAGCACCATCGGCCGGCGCTCTTCCTTTCGCTGCGGCACTTTTGCATATCTATAGGCACTACCCAAGCGTTGATAATGACGAGACCTCGACAAGGTTAATCCCGTTTGATTACTGTGAGCCACCTCGATTCTCGACTCGATGGTCTTGCGTGTATTTTGTTGGCATTTTTACACCACGCATCTAGTAAAGGTCCCTCTAATCGAGATGCGTACATCCACTCCAATAAACATCAACGAGATCTAGTTGTTGTAAGGCCATGTGAAGTGGCCGGGTCACACTTTTTTCGGCTGTTTTTTCTGAGAGCAGACGGAAGGACTATGTATTTGGCAGAAACACGATGAGGTAGAACAGGCCCCTAATGTAGCTTCAGTTGTTGCTCTAAGGATCATGTCAAAGATCTCCAAAGCGTGAGTTGACTGCATTTTTAAGTTGAAGATGTCATTTTTTAACTTAGCATCTATAAAAGCTATAAAAGCATCGTCAAACATACCACATGTATTTCGGATTGTTTCGGCAGTTTTTGTAACGTCACTGAACTAGAGACCACTTTTTTTTTTCGAATATACATCGCTCCGACGTGACGCCGAACAAGGATCACAATTGGTCTATGGAGTTAGGAAAGGATTTCCCATATATATATATACGCATATATGTGAGCAACAAACAGTTTATAATACGGAAGTGACAAACCATAACGGACGTAATCTATGCGCCGATATGCGAAAAACCTATTTTTTAGTGCAAGGTATATTGGTAGTTGTTATTATAGATGATTTTCGTAACTCGACTCATAAAAAACCCTAGCCGACGCACATTTAGGTGAATTGGGCATTATAACTAGTGCCGACATCCTTTGTCAATTGCGCCCAAACGTGCAACATACAAAGTTAAATAACAGCAGAATGCGCGCTGTGGCAGGCCTCATTTCTCTCAGCTTTGATCGAGTCCTGTTCCGCCTCTTTTCTAAGTCAGAGGCGTCGTTCGCTTTGTTCAATGGCCAAATGCGGCCCGTTGACCCGCCCTGGTCTCAATGTATACGAAGCAATTATGAACGCTGTGTAGCCCGTCATTTGTGCGGTGTAAACTAATGCGATACCACCAGCCGCCTCTTGGTTTAGTCTTGTCGTTTACCCTAGTGACTGCTGCAGCTGTCAGGTTGCCTACCGACCCAATTGTAAGTAGCATTGAGGCTAGAGCGTATTCAGAGACATATACCCGATTTCCTTTACGGTCAGGGAGAGCTGTACATTAGCTTTTTTTTGGGAGAAATCGTAAAGCTGCGCCGCTTGCGCAGTTACCCCAGCTAAATCACAAGCGATACCTTTTCGGGTCTGAGCATCCGAACACAGTGAAAGTGCGGGAAACCTGAAGTCGTGACTATCTAATTTTCGTAAATTCGTTCAAAAGCTCACTTTTCGCTTTTCCACATTCCCGCACTATCCTCTAACACTTGAGTTTTTCTACCCTCCAAACCTCTAAGTGTTCACTTCAGAGGTTTGTTTTTCTCCATCCACCTACCTACCTACCTACCTACCTACCTACCTGGCTACAAATTACGATTGCTCAAGGGCAAATATATCCTGGGTGCGGTAAATTCTAAAATGGGAGCCAGAGTTGATCTACGCACGAGCATACACATTAGCAAAGTGCAGCAACAAAGACGAGTGTCAAGAAGGTAACGAAACAGAGAGTAACGACCCCACCAAGCCAATGGACCAGGCCATGACCCATTTCTTGTCTTTTCAGTCAGCAGAAACAGTAGTCCTTCGGCTGGTTGGTGGACAACTACGCTCAGCTTTTATTACCATAGGCACGAGCACTTTTACAGCAGGTACCGTCACAAAACGGCAATGACATAAAGGATCGTGAACGGGGATAGCCGCACATAGCAGCAGACGTGCACAAAGCTCTGGAGTTGCAAGTTAAGGTACAATCTCCTAAGTAACAATGCTTCAACAACGGAACAGCTGCAAGCCAGTCGTGACCAACACAAAAACTGTTGAAGCAGACGCTGAAATGTGTTATTTACGACAGAAGGCCTTTGCCATTTGATGGTTATATAGTCTTTTTGCTGGGTGCTATTTTAAAGCAACGAAAGCGGGCCAGCTCGTTGGACAAAGTGATCCTTCGCCCATAGCAAACGGCTAGGTAAAGTGCCGTCTGCTAAAAGGATAACGCAAGTCCAACGGTGTAAATGAAACAAGGCTATGCGTAACCCCATAATTTTTATCGGGTTACGAAAATTTGTGCTGTTGGCACTTCTTTTTTTTTTCTCATAACTTGCTTTGCTGTGTTTTTTTGTCACTGATTTTCCGCAAATAAACAAGTGGTAAATAGCAGGACTCCAAACGAATCTGATAACATTTTCTCGATCAGCTCTTAAACAACGATCACTGCACATGCACAAGCAGGCGCGCTACTCAATCGATTCCGGACGTGTGAGAAAGTCTTGTATTAAGTATCTTCTGCTTGTAATTAACTGCATATTGAATATATAATAATAGTAATAATAATAAGTGAACATTGAGAACAAATACTTAGCACTCACACCTAGTGCTCAGTAGAATTTCCCAGAAGTTCACACTGAAGTACTTTTGATTGCCCCGAGATGTCAACCTGAGCTGGCAGTTAGCATTGTTATACCTTAAAGTTTCAAAAAATGTGGAGCGAGGCGTGTTTTTTTCATCAGCTGATTCTATGCACGTATATTGCGGGTATGTATACTGCTGATGTTTTATGATGACGTTACGTTTCTGCAGAGGTTAGCATCGACTACTCTATTTGTAACGTTCGTTTTTTATCAATGTATCATTATATAATATATTGGTATTAAGGAACGATTTGAATCACTTCAAACGAATAGCTTCTGCTCTAAACGGAGTATGTCTATACCCAGTTTCAAGCCCAGACCGCAACGCGTCATTAAGTTTAGTAGATAACCATGCTACTGTTATAAGGGGACAAAGTGTACTGTAAAACACCTTGATTCTATTCCCAGTACCTTTTAAACACTATGTTCCTAAGGTGCGAGAACTTTTGCCTATGTACATAAGGGGGTAAACATTATCTTGACTATTACCGACTATCTGTGGCCTTACCAGACGAGACAACAAGACAACAAAAGCAGAACACGTACCCTGATCACAAAGAAAAAACAAACAGGAAATCGTATCCAAACCTTATAGCGAAAAGATAGCTTAATAAAGATGCAATCTTTACTATATGGCACTATTCTAACGACACTGGCATTTAATCGCCTCGAAAGACCTATCGACAGCGTTCGTAACGTGTTAGAATTGTAAACATGTATAAAAGTACGGTAATAAACAAACACTCGCTTATCTATAGAAGCCTTGGTAAGAAGCTTGGAAGCCCAACAGTAAGAAGGTATGGAATAGATCTGCGCAAGGGCCCGCAGATAACCGTCCTAGGAAAAGTGAGCCAAAGATTCAAATTCTACTCATTAGAAGCACTTATAACAGAAGAAAAATTATAACCTCATGCAATTGTGAAATTCAAGTTATAGGCATTTAATACTAAACGTATAGAGATTATAGACTTTCATATAATAAATAAAAAACAAGAAGTTGATATAACAGAACCTAAACTAGAAGGTACATTTTACCTCCCATCAAAATTAGTATAATTTGACTATTAGGGTTAAAAGAAAAAACAGAATTGACACCCAGCTGGCGATAACATGTCCGCTTTCGGTAATAGTCGAGCGCTTATCGACGAAGGCTCATATGGACAATATGCGACAATAGCACCTATACGCTTCGTAGAATTTTCTCACCTAACTACCTATGTATATATCTATCTAAAACATTTGACTTTCTGTAGGGCTCTTAATTGCTCATTTACAACAGTAGCTGTAATTTACCATTTGCATGGCCAAATTTTGACAATGGAACATGCCCATTTGTTGAATTCAAATTAACCTCTTCAGCATATATGAAAAATGCTTGAGCTCATACTACAATGTATAGCTGATCACCATATACAATGGAGGGCACGCCTTCGGCAAAAAGAATAAGCCATTTTTGGTTGCAGCTCACTGTCTGCACAGACGCCTTATGAATAAGGTAAAATATAATGTTTTCAAGGTGAAATTTGTCTATATATCAAGGGAAATACGCTACCCAATCTGGCTACAAGTAGGAAAAAGTCGAGATAAAGATTTCATCGGGGACTCTATTATCGATCAAATTCTGTGACTCTTACCGGTCAGACGGTAGTTGGCCATTGATTTTTACCGTTTATTGTATGCGTCAACGTTAACTTACCGCGGTCGTAGGCAACAGTCACTGAAGGTTTGTGATAGAATTGCTTATAAGCAACTAGTTCAGTTCATCGGTATATGTCGATGCCACATGTTTCAAAGGACCATGCTGACAAATGGTCTTCAGAGGATTATTCAGTCAATCCGTGTACAAAACAATACATTCAGAAGTTTTCTTTGTTTGTTCTGCTCGCACATGAAAATAAATGTATACGTAAAGGGCAGCTGATTGATGACTAAAGGATAGTTTGAACAGTTATCAAGAAAGCAAAAAAAAAAACAAATATTATACATATGAACGGATTAATAAATATAAGCTGCGACTTTTATATTTGTTCTTCCTTTATATCGCATCATCATTACTGCAATACATGTCTCAATAATGGATTGAAAATAGACGCAGTCAATGGAAGTCTGTACGCTTGTTCATTACGCCATTTGCAATTCTTTTGCCTAAGTTTGGCCAATGACTAAAATATGTTTATCTTTGCCTCATTATCCGCACGTCTTAAGCGCATAGAACAGGTAAGCATGATGTAAAACCCAAGCGAATGATCACCCATATCCATATAACCCATAACCAATATTACTCTATTTTTAAATAATGAAAGAAGGTACAAGTCTATTGATTCGATCAAGAGCAACAGCACCGTTGAGCATTCTTTTTCATTGTCGTAATGACGTAATGCCGGCTATGATAGCGGGTGACGCAGCTGCGCTACTCGACCATCGTACGGAATCATGTGTCATCACAATGACCGTCCAACCATCAATATCTATCGATGACCATCCGACCTTCTTTTTTCTCATATACAAACGATGCTTATAATAAAAATGATAATGACGGATCTTGCAGTTGTCATAAGCGCCACCGCTATGGTTAAGATATTATCGTTGTGCCAACATCGAACACGCGCTAGCTTAGTCTTAGTGTTGGATTTCGTCCTGTTTTCTCACAGCACCTTCGCTTTGGTGCCCGCTCGTTGTTGTCCAAGCTCCCCATATGTTTCATTTCCACGTAACGACGTATTCGTGTTTTATTCCATCTCCCGGGAACAATTTGGCCTCCCCCCGACCCCCAAGTTTTCCTCGGCGGCGGCCTCTGTCTACAAAATGAAAACCGGGTGTACCGGTACAAATCTGTAACGGACCCTTGTGTAGGTGGCCACGATGCCTTGCGCTTTTCCACACCATCCTACGCCTATGGAAGAAGCGGTACGCAGTTGGAGGTGGCAGGTTGAGTGAAAGAGATAAAAAAAGGGGAACCCGACAATTGAAAACACCGCAGAACACCTAACGCTGTTCAGAATCCTTGTGGACTGCGGGAGCAATATAGACAACGTTTTGTACGTCTCCCGCTGCATTTTCTCTAAGACTGGTACCACTGCTCTTGTTAGGGTGTGCTAACAAGGACGGCGTTTTCAGCGGCGAGATAGCCATCACTGCTAGTTCTTATGACGCGCAAAGGACAACACACGACAATGGCTCGATTTGCCCGGCATTTACTGCTATTTGGATAGGAAATCAGAAGAAAGAGGTAGAATAAGGTGGAAGAACAGTTTTTTAAAGATGATTGTGGTTTCGTTCTACGCAGCATGTGCCCCTGAAGAAACAGTACTGCATGCGTTCTCCTACCGCCGAATCGAGTGGAATGAAGTGAAGATACAAGTCAAAAACAGAACTTATATGTAACTTTTTCAATGTGATGAATTGCGAAGCATTTGACTGTACGTATTTGTTTGTGCTTCTATGATGAAGACTGGGATGAAAAGAGATGTTGGAATAATTAAAACATTTCAAAATTATAACCATTACAGTCATCGGGCTGATTCTCAAAAAAAAAACGCCTGAAAATTTGACGGAACGACCAAAGCTTTGAGAGGTCAATCGTCAGAATTTAAAGCATTCCGTTCACGGTCCCTTGCCACTAAAAAAAGTACTAACCTTATCTTTCATGACCCATTTATGTAGATGCTTTGTGTAGTGCAATTCTCTATGACCGACTCTTCCGTTTTATGTTCACTTGCATCGGTCAGTACGGTTTTTAATACCTGTTTAAAAGCTCGAGTTACGCTACAATTCGAACAGTAAAGATTCGCTCTTAAGACTCGTGGCATTTTTTTTCGTTAGCTCAGTAAAAGTTCATTTCCGGACACCCTTCATCAGTTTTCTACTATCTGGGTCGCCGGGCGGAGTGTCTGATCTCACAATCTGGTACCACAATCGACTATTGACAAAACTAGATTTTGTTCCCGAAAAATTTCACTGGCCTTTAAAGGCCACTCAATTTTCTTTAAACGAAGAAACAATAACTATAGTATTTCAATGAATGGACACTGTTAACAAGCTCGCCTATGAGGAACTCGTTTTCCTGCTACAGCGAAGGGCTTTAGACAAGGTCCATCGTTACCAATAATCCGAATGCCCGAATGAATTGTTGCAGGGGCAAGATTCTGCAACCGTTATAGGTATGTACGGGTAGGTCTGCTATGACCGAGCTAGAAATCGACCGGAATTTTTATGTACTTGCTGCGTATATATCTGACAAGTCTTCTTGTCAGATATATACGCAGATTTATATATATGTAAAGCGTATCAAATCGAGTTCGTTGCAAAATAAAATTCCATAAAAGGGGCATGCTTTTACAACAGACAATCTTTTCTTTATTCTGCTTTTTTAGCTCTGGTTACGGAAGTGCCCAATTCATTAGTTTGCCTTTCGACTCGAAACAGACGAGAACACCTTGCCTCTCTCAACACATATTGAATACTGCATATGACGATTGTCAAGAAGCAATTTTTTGCAGCAAAAATTGGGCGGGTCCGTGCGCCGTTGCCGCTAAGCTATTACGTCATTCATGTTAGGATAGCGGACACATGAAGCAAAAACTCGTCAAGCTGAAATGCTATTTTACCTAAATCTATTCGGGTTTAATGACCCACGACGAAAATACTTCGAGTCTCATATTTTTCCCAGTTGAAATTTCTTTCAACTAAAATAACTCGTCTAATACGCCGCGCGACATGTTTCATTTACGGGTTCGCCTCGTATCACTTGTATCGTTCAGCTTGATGACGATGCATATATACGTTGAAGTTCAATTAAGGGATATATTAGCCATGTGCCACTCTCCTAAGAGTAACGGTAAAAATAAGATGGTTACCAACCTTGCATATTTTGACAGACAGAAAAAAAGACTACTTTATACCGTAAATGAAACTTTTTTTAACATAGAATTAAGCTAAGAGCGCATATCCACGAACGTTCGAGTTGGAAGAAGAACCATTCAAAAATGGTAGGAGGGTATACAGACTTAGTGAAGCCTAGAACCGATTGTTTGTCTGCATAAGCGAGTTATAGCCAGGCGAACGATTGTACCCAGTCCGTCATTACTACTAGCGGTTAGTTCTTAAACGTGCGTACATATTCAGCCTTATAGGTGAAAATGGAGCTATAAGCGGAGTATTTTTGATAGCAAACGACGTTCGATAACGAGTTATACCATATGATTACCATCAGGGCTATATGGGCCAGAACGAGGCGAGGCTAAATGCGCCCCTGTGTTTCGAGCATACCTAAAACTGGATTCCGTCGGTGCTAATTTTATAGGGAAAGTGGAAGCACTAAGTAGTTGTATCGTTCAGCTTGATGACAATGCATATATATATATGTTGAAGTTACATTAAGAGAATGTGAAGATGTGAAGAAAAATTATTTTTTAAAAAATTCGACTATTTTATTAACATAACGTATCATTTGCACAAAATATTGTCGATATACGCAACACATTGTTAATACTCGCTGCCGTGAATAAAGATTAACTACGCATAAAAATTGATATTAGAATCGTGCGTAAACGTGCTAACTATAAAGGCCTCAGTGCAGTGAAATTCTCTTTGAAAAACGTTATTATTCCTGATGATTTTTTGTACAAAATATAACTTACGAATTTGCCAATACTGGAATTACTCAAGAGCGAGCTTCACACTTCGCAGCAGAATTTCATGTGGATTTATGATATACGAATTATAATCTTCGGTCTACCTACCTTAGCAGTGAATCATTATGAAGCACCGTTTCTTCTACGCATAATCACAGTGCTTTCTACCAAGAAAAACATTTCCTTTTAGCTTTGTTAGATGGCTGGCTTCCTCGCCTCAAACCATTACCGACCCATGTAGGTCCACCGTGTATGGCTATATGGGCCAACGCAGTGTCCTTGATTAATATTTTCGCGCAAATGAACGAATGGTAGTGAGCTGACCTAAGGTCATATAATAGAAGAGTCCTTAACATATAGACTGGTATAACTTTTTCTCGTGGCACCGGTTGCCTTTAACGGTAGCTTTGAGCGAATTTTAGTCCATGTAGCCTTACCTTTTCCTATATAGAATTACATAGAGACCTTTCGAATATGCTACAGACCGTGGTCTTATTTTGGTCCATGTAGCCCTACCTTTTCCCATATAATTACACAGAGACCTTTCAAATGTGCTTCAGGCCGCGGTCTTATTTTGCATGTACTTTATATCTCTACCTTCTCCTATCCTTCCCAAGACATATAAACACCAATATCCTCTGTGTAGTGCACCCAGGGGATTAGGTTCTTCCTGGGCCACAAGGTCTTGCTGGTTACATACGATATATCTACGCTATTCCCTTCTTTTGGCTCTTTTCGGTTTCTAGTTAAACAGACTCTAATTAGGCTAATTTTTTTTAATGGCGTTACTACCAGTTGTCCTTCCAAATTTGTACAGTTTCAGGCTTTGCTCACTTTCACTTTCCATTGTCCGAGTTGTCGCGGATAACTCATTCCGCTACGATTCGCGCAACTATACCCAGTTTGTTAATCGCGCAATTATACTCAGTATGTTAATCAATAATGCTGCTCTGCTATTGAAAGAAGCCTTGTTTAAATTCCCCCTCAACTCCGGCCTTCGGAAAATTTACCATTTTTCTTTGTCTCTCTGTCGTTTCCTTTACTATTTTCTTTGTCGAAGCAACATCTGTCCTTTGTCGCCACCTACTTGTCCCAGTGTTGTCTCAGCGCATTTGTATTTCTGCACGGTGGCGTTTACTCGCTAAAACGCATATGCATGTACGTATTAAATGCGCTCAGCATTCACTGCATGTTGCAGCTTTACTATGGTAACTGCTAAGGGTAGTAAAGACAACATGGGTAAAAACAAAGAGGCGGGGATGAAGGGATCCGGAACGGACAAAGCAAGAATAGCGAAGAAGAAAAAGATATGCCGCCAAAGAGTAAAAACCGAAGTTTTGCTTCTGACTCGGTACTTTGCCTCGACCGTAGTGGTACCCTTACACATCGTTGATGTACGTGAAGGTTACCCATTTAGCTCTACATGAATATAACATGTCGTACATTTGTAAACGTCTTTCCATACTCACTATTCCTGCGCAGTGCATCTAGAATGACGATAAAAATACTAAACGTTTCCGGTATTGGTCAGAAGATTCATCCTCTGTTGTGCTTTTTGCCGGAAGTGAGAGAGACCTCCAATGCGAGTTGCGGAGAAAGGATAATGTCTGGGCGGGCAAAGTCTGCATTGACGTTCCGTCCGTCATCGAGGGTACAAGAATTCTGCAAACCACGAGTGTTTTCAGAGTAAATGCACTTTTATCACCGTCAGGAGATAAGAGCTACATGCTTTGAAACCTGCAGTGGCTAGGAATAAGTGTATAGTTGTCCAACCACGTAGCGACGGAGTTTCGGATGCATAACTTTTCTGTGCCACCTTTTTCGTACCCCATGATAACGTGCCATTTTTTCCGTAGAACGGCATACTTTTGTGATGACACATAACGTCAGCGATATTCACAAAGAATTTGTGAACAGGTACTAAAATGATTCTCCACAGACTGGAACAGCTACCCGGAAATTAGAATTCGCCTAACACTTATTCACATCCGTACGTGCCCTGTCATTATAAAAGTTTGCCCCTAGCGGGCGCCGCTGTCCCATGTTGAGGCATAACCTTCCTCAATATTTGAATTTGGCTTCGTTGCGGAAACCAAGCCGCCATATATGTCAGCTATTCATTACCTTATCGAAGGGAGCAGAAGTCTCTTGCGGAATCATTTACAGGCGTTCCCACTGTTTATCTTGTCTACTACGTTTACGGCATCATTACTGTACGGCTATAACAAGCGATGAGGCTTCATGCCACTCGGGCTTCGGTAGTTACCTTTTCCCTGGGCTGAACCAGATAGAAAAAATTCGTTCAGTCGATTACTCATGAGTCAAGACCACAGAGGCGAAAGAGAGAAGTAGTCGTTAATGATAGGTCGCAATGACACAATGGCAGATGACGACTAAGCCATAGCCGCATTTCTGCATCCGTGCCATAACGACATCAGGCTGCGCTTTTATTTTAACTCGAAGGAAATGCTGTTGTTGATACATTTAACAATGACACATTCCAGCGCCGCAGGCAGATTATATTAATAATATTGATACGCGTTAAATGTATTTCTCTACTGACCTATGGGGAGGCGCTAAATTACTGGTTGATGGCACCACAGGAACAAGATGGGTACTAGATGTTAAAACGTCGTTTGGTACTAACCACAGGCTGTAGGTAACACTACAGTTATTTTATTGACTATCGCTCGAAGCAGTGGGGCTCATTTTCTCAGAAACCGATCATGAAGTCTGGCTTGACTGATCAAACAGAGATAGAGCGCGCACAGCAAAGACCTACAACGAAAATCCTGTTCGTGTCTAGAACTATAGCTTACGTACATTCGGCATAAATTCGTTATATCATAATGGCTCCCTGTCCTATGCCTGACTCATCTGTCTCCACAAAAAATTTGCGAATTAGAGGTTAGGTTGACGTAGGGGTGCAGCCTAGGCAGGAGCACCGAAACAGCAAACTGCTATTGGTTACGCTTACCAAAGTGGGGAGGTCCTTACACTTCAAAGACTCGTACCTGCTAAATTCGTGTACCTGAAAAGCCACAAACTACGATTTGTTTTTATGCAAAAAGTGCTAACGGGAAGTGTGTGATAAAGATCAGCAGTGGTCAAGTATGATGCATTATTCATCCCCTGTGAATTAAGCGTTAATGTTCCTTTACATAACCTCGTCATGTTAGACTATGTGTGTATAAATATTTATATGCTAGCCATTTATTAGACGTAGTTCTCTCTAAGGGTGCGCATATTAGACGACTGGATGTAAACAACAATAAATTCTTCGTGGTTATTCTCTAGACTGAAATGGTTCTCTTCGTTGTTTCTCCACTTTTCCTCGTGTTCTTTAACGCCTGACCGCTAAGTCAAAGTGAGTAGCCTAACGCTGCCAGTAGAAACAAATAAAAGGAATCACCAAAAGATAGAACATGCCAAGGTTCAGCCAGATCCCTTTGATACGAACATTATGAGACGTCTGTGTTTTTATATACGATGTATGATATTGTATGTCAATTCTACCTGTGGACCGTCTATTAACCTCAGAAGAGGACAAATAATATAATCAAGAAGTTATATGTTAAACTTTACGGTATTTTCTATGCCATTGAGATTTAATGCAATGCAATCCAAGTTGAGTTTAACTATACGAAATTTGTCTAAGTTAACGTTATTGTGTGATAGTCAGACACTGATAAACGTCCTCTTATAGAATGAACACCTTTTCAATGTTGACATTATTAGCAAACGAGCTCGAGGGTGAAATCATTCTATAAGTCTCGTTATAAGAGAGCGTTTCCTGATTTTATTGTGGGAAGGGGCTTACCTCGTTGGGAAATCTGTGGCAAAACGTCGAGCGGATTTGCTTCGGGGTCGACCTATACTGCAGAGGTCCGCCTAGAAAGGTCAGAGTGATCTTTCTGATTGCCATTGGTGTGTCGGGCGTTGATAGTTCCCTTCGCGTACTCGCCGTAGCTCTCTGCCCAGCTGGTAATTCTATGCAGCTACTTCTATACGTCAGTTATCTAGTACAGACTAATTAACACATGATAGCGGTAAACCACTGGTCTGATAAAGAAAAGTACTTGGACCTTATAGTTATTTACCTAGTGTGGGCTTTTATTAAGCCCGCACTAGGTAAATAATTATTGTTAACCACATATATTGTGTAGCATCTCTGCATTAATAGCAAATCCAAAAAAAAACATGAGTTTCAAGAAAACGAACGTTTTTTACAGTTATGCTATTTAATTGCATTGGCAAGCGCAATAAATGCCAAACATTATTAACTCCGTAGTTACATCCTTTTGAGGTTTCACCACTTTTTCGTTCTACGATTGTTTGGCAGTGGTCGTTCCACTTCCTCGCTCAGTCATAAGCGCACGACTTTGCCTTGGCCATCAAGCGTGATCTACTATCCACGTTCGGGCAGCTAAGACAGCTGCCCCTGCCCCCGAATCCACTGCTCACTGCGTCTGCGTCGGTTTGCCGAGTCCCCACTGTTGATCCGTTAGGATGTGGCCATCTTTTTTGCCCCTCTTTCTCTTCTGCCGATGTAGTGGTGCTGAGCCACTCGCTGATTAATGACCATTGTATCTCGCGTTATAACGCAGATGTGAAAAGTGACTATGGAGCCTCCAGGAGTACCCCGCCAGTAAGAAAGCTGAACAATGTCGTGCCCCATAGGCATGACGGTGGATGCTCCGGCACTATACCTAGCGCCACCCGAAAAGGTACCACCAGCGGATTCGGCTCGTACCAGCGAATTATTATAAATATGACACAAGATCATGCGATATCATCAACGTACAATGCAGAGCCATCTGCACGAAACAAAACTGCTTAGTTATACGAGAATTATTACGACTAACGCTGCTGCGGTAGCTGACCTCTCCGGCGGTAGAGTGGAGAAACTGTGTTTCATAGTCCTACTTATGGCATAACTTTAACTTTGATACGTACAAATACTGCGCAGTGCGCCAAATGATGACTTATAATACGCGCGAGACGATCAATAGACAAGCAGTAATGGGATCGCTGAATTAATTAGAAAGAGGATTTTTATTGATTCCTGCTCCTGAGGCCGCTTCAACGTGCTTCACGTTTCATGATACGCCAGTCCAGAACAGTTTCGCCCATTCATTCAGCAGTTATCTATAAAATTTCACTACTGCAATATATAGTGCAAACGTGGGATGAAGACTCCCGAAGAACTTTCGCCCCTTAGTGTGTTACATAGTAAAATCATAGTATATGAGTAGAGTATCCTGTAGCCTGTTCATTTTTCCTTACGACCTAAAGTCGGGATGTGCTCACCTCGAACTGAACCTACTAGGCCCGCTTTCGCAAGGTGTCTCGTCCTCAAATAATTATGGCTTCTCGACGGCCCAGTTGACGGACTAGGACCCGCTGGATTTTGATGAGTTCATGTCACTGTAAAAGAGGAAGCTTCGTTCTTTTGTTGCGCAGGTCGCAAACAGCCCTCGTTGCCGATAGCGGCGCTGGGTGATGGTCAGGACAAAGAGATGGCTAAAATAATAAACGGGCTGACACTCCTTTTCGCGCTCTTTTGTTTGACGGGCGAACCGCCGCGATACCGGGACGACTATAATGAGTGAGACATTCTTAGAAGGCCGTAAATTGGTCCCTTCCTGTCGGCTGCGACCTCCAAACAACAGGGCAGTGGATCAGAGAGGCGAGAGAAGAGTCCCATAGCATCTGGCAAGGGGAGTGGGGTTACAAAAAAACCTCAAAGAAGACTGGCAAGAATTGAAAAATAAGGGAATGAGAGGCACGATGGTTTGATCCAAGAGGATCTGGAAAGCAGCACGGTGCTTCCAATTAACCTTAACACTGCTTAGATCCTACACCGCAACTTCGCCTGATTCCAGCATTGCTAATCCACGGTTGCCCCCTGTGAATCCTCTCGGCCAGAGCGAGCCTTTAACGCAAGCTTCGACTTTCATCGATGCTGATCTAACGACCAATCCGATTTGAAGCAGGTCTGCGGGTCACAGCTCGAGGAGGGTCAACGCAAGACAGACGCAGTAAAGCAATTCACCGTTGCTTATACCACTACGAAGCTGAAGAGAGGCACCTGCTCTGCCAGCAAAATTCAACGAACACCCAGTTGCGATCCGCATCCTGCTCGCACTAACTACCATCTCCTGAAAACATTTTTGCGATGACGTATGGCATGATAAAGCACGCATTCCGTCCTCTCATCGATGCATCATTAGCAGATACGCTTCGGAGAGTTACCTCTGAGATTTTCAATTTATTACATAAAAGTTTGCAGTAGATAGTCTCAATTGCGTTTTTTTTTCATTTTTTTTGTGATCATTTACAACCTTACAAATATGTATAGTGCTGATGTAAAGATGTATAAAATCAAACAATCTTTCCACGTTGTAAGATGCGTGCAGGCTTTAAATATTAATAAATTTATTCCTTTCTGTATATATACACATTTACCTCATGGGTGTTATTGCGGATATATACCTATGTTTAAACATGCAGAAACGAATAAAGCTCTATGTTTGATTGACGATTTAGTTCCAACCATATCATATATTTACAACGTACATAATATGTTGGAACTACGAACCTCGTTCGAGAAAAAAAAATTATTTATTTTAATTTACTTTAAAAATAACAATCCTTCTATAATGAAAAAAGTTGTAAATGATAAAAATCTAGCGAGCAGCTTCCGCGTAGTGAAAATTCGACAGGCTCTTGATACCAGCAAGATATGCACAGGACGATGAATAACACTGCACTGATAATAACATAACTGTGCAATTAGTTCTTCTATGGCACTAACAAAAAACATAAACACAAACGAACTTTTCGATAACAACCCATCAACGCTCTAATCGGTATAGGGCATAGATAACTGGCCTTGATTGGCAATCACCCTTACTTGCTCGGTGCCTAAACATAAACCTAGCTAAATAAAGAAGCCATTCTTTATCTCATGCTTTCTACCTGCCCTCATTGGTGTCACGAACCATTTTAATCTCGAAATTTGCGGGACAAAAAACCAAATCCGGGTCACCAATGCCATGCAAATGAACAATATGTCTTGCAATGATCTGATAGTATGCGAGTTATAACGCAGAATGATACAATCCAGAAGTGCAGATTCATCAATCTCGCGTGCGTACTTCATATCTGATCAAATATCGATTTCAGCGTGACAATAAGACGGGGCATCGTTGAGATTGATTTGACGTCTGTCCGTATCGGCTTCTGCAATAATATCCTTACGTCACGCTAAATCCTCGTTAGAAGGCTACACGAGCGCAAAATGTTTGCAAAATCTTTTGGCCCCTTCGTGTAAGTGTGAGTGAGAACTTTTTCGAGGCTAAAACTGACCAAAAGCTAGCAGACTAATTATAGAAACTCAGTTATTTCGACAGTTGATATCTACTGCGGCAATGTTTTTGTTTCAAATGGACGGCCATCACATCGGTGCGAAGGGTCGGTGGTGCCTATGTTAGATTTTCATTGCAAATTTCAAAGGAGAGCTAGACCTTACCGTTCGAATATGGGTTGAACGGAAATCGAAGTTGGTTATACATGCGCATTATATAAAGGATACGTGGCGGATGAATAGGTGTTGACTGACATCAATTGCTAAGATGGCAGATGTCCTACACACAGAGGAATCTGCTTTCTTCGTAGAAGATGATGGACAGAAAGTACCTAAAGGACCGTGGTTACAAGATAGCTAAGTTGTAATGGCTCACTGAATCGGCCAAACCGTTATGCAAGCCAAATACATGTCGAATCGGTCTCATGCCTTCAGTGAATAGACATATTCATCGTAGTTTTTTCTTTACTATTCATTTGTTAGCTGGCAAAGGTAATTCTCCGATACAATACCGTAGCGACTCTCGTAATAAATCAATGACTGTGTCTTCACACAACAGACGAACTCGTCACTGTTTCTGAGGAATGCAATACGATGATTCTCCCAAAGTAACCTTTTAAGTCGACTAAGTTACTCCGTATACGATGAACTTTTAGTTCTAACATCCGTGCAAAGCATGTCGCAGTAGAGGTTCTTGATTTCGTCTTTAGCGTACTAGAATTTAGTTCTCGATTTTACGACGCGTAGACGGTAGCTTCTGATGTCAACATTTTCTCAAGCTATCTATGGTATCTCTGAACGCAGATGACTAAGTACCGAACGTTCTGCCACCAACACGTTCCCATTTCAAACGAATCAGACGTTACATCATATATTTTCAACCTTTTGTCTTTGTGAAACACGTTATCGTTGGCTTAATGTTTAGCTTCTTCTATATGCCACGTTCACTGAACCGCGACTATAACAGTTCGGACGTTTAGTTCACACACGTCTGCGCATCCGCCACAAACACACTTAATTTAGAAAATTTGCATTTTAAGATTGTTCCTATGACAACCGCATTCGGAATGCACACAGGATAGAGCTCAAGGTAGTAGGCCTGCGAAAACCCCGCGTAAGAACCACTGCAGGTAGCCACGTACTGTAAATGAAATATCTCCATTGTTTTCTTTTCCTACCACCTCTTCTTTACGACACGTTGAAGGTCCTTAACAGCTGCTGGCAGGCCACGGCCAAGTAAACCAAAGCTTGGCTTCGTTCTTCTACCACCTTTTCCTCCACAATACGTACAGCCACGCGGCTACGGCTAGTAATCCACCGTCGCACCTAGCAGAACACTCGAATGGGGTCATAGATACCTTAATGCTGATACTTTTGCGTGTCTGCAATACGGCCACAGATGCTGACAGCGATATTATCTGTAAGGCAAGTTTGGCCTGGTAGTATTGAGGCGTGCCGCTTAGGCAATCGCAGCATTTCAGCAAACCAACTAGAGTTTTGCCTCGCCCCTAGCTACTTTACTGCCTTGACTTACATTTGTTTGAAGGCCAAACGGACGCATCGAGACCTAACACAAGAGGTCACGCGGCACACCGCTCGAACAATCTCCTGGTCCACACACAGTGTGTGAGACAATACAACCAGAGGCCACTGGGCTATTAAAGTTTCTGTCTTTTAGTCTCGAAGCAAGCAAGGTTGAGTCAACCAAACGTAAAGCTCTATCCATATAACATCTTTTCTTTAGCAAAGCTACTTACTTCTATTTTCCAGTTATTGTTGCTAAAGCAAACGTATCGATACGTCATGGCGTCGATCCTGAGGCGAGCGTCGCCACCAGCAGCGCAAATGCTACAGCCTTACTTTGCTTGCCGGTGCAAATACCAGTATAGCTATTACTGCTACTGGCAAGAACAAGCATCAACCTTGCCAGGTGAGAGTTTTTTTTCGCCTGTCCCCGGTCCCCAACAAACTAGTAATAGCCTCACTGCTTCTGTAATGCTATAAGTAAGCTATGAACGCATGTGCCTTCGGCCACCTATTATCACAATGGTTCGGCTTCTGCTGTCTATCCCACTTCTTTATTATCTAGCTAGAAAACAACGCCCGAAAAAACGACTGTGCAAGGTTAGGTTCCCTAAGTCTATTCTGAGTCCTAGTTTTTGCGGTGAGACTTTTTGCTTGCCGGTGTACCTGCTTGTATACAATAGGCCACGCCAGCTATCATCTTTTACTAATACTACCGTTCCAAGTATCATCATTACGTGCAAATAAAAGGATTACAGTTAAGTACTGGACAGGAGCCGGGATAGGATCATTTGGGTTGTACTCTTAATTCATGGTTAGAGCGGATGGCCAGGTTAGCTGCTGCTACCCGCTCTGTCCACTCCCTTGCAGACATTAGAGGCAGTCCCCTCACTCGCTGGAACTCAGTTCCCTTTGCCCTACTTTTGGCCGCCTGCCACTCTAACGATGTATCGTCCCCACCGATATAGCTGTGGCAAGTAAGGCGACGGGTAGAGAGATGGGCAAACCCTATAGAGAGATACGTTTTAGCATGCAATACGACCACGAAAAACTGCTGTTTCAGCAAGTCTGAGTGGTAGCGGTGGCCATGTCAGATAGTTTTCAAACGGGAAGAAAGAAATCAGCCTGACGTGAACGTTTTTGTCACAAACCATTGAACTGTAACGATGAGTATAAAGAAAAAAACTGGGAAAGTCATGAAACCCAGATAAGTTAGTGGGAGTAGCGCAGGGATTACAGGCAAGAAAAATTATTGTAGGTATTGTTGAAAAATCCGGTTTGAATACATTACGTGCCTGACGCTGAGGATCATGGATATATAAAAGCTAAGATAACTGTGGGGCTATATATGGTATGTACGCCGCCCGCTAATTCGCTCAGTGCAATGCGGACAGTTTTCTAGAAGGTCAAAAGGTCTACTAGGAGCACAATGATCGGCATCACGTTTTAGTTGCTAGTACAGCATCCTCAAATGAGGGTTATCACCGCGAGCTCATCATATATATCACATATATACGACCCATATGAGCATATATATAAGTTACTATAGCAGGCAAGCTGAAAGTCTTCTATGGTCGTTTAATTGTATCAACTATCGTTGTATAGGCTCCGCTTATGCCTCAACATGCCCACAAAAGGTATTGTATTGTTATACACCCCTTGCTGTTAATTCAAGTTTTCAACCGCGTGCCTGGATTTTCGCATGAAACGAAGGACACAGGTCGCAGTGACTTGCCTACAGCCTTGTCCCTAACGCACTTCTGTGTCGTCCTTCCCCTCGCGTCTCATCAATAGCAATACGGAAAAATCGGAATTCAGTTTAAAACAACGAAAAACATTTGCTCTTTTCCACTTATACACACAGGGGTTCGGTCTTCTTTCTTACATTCTAGTCGCTTTTTACAAACCCCCGGTTCATAACACCCACTGTGAGCGGAAATATAGGTTGAAGTTTTATTGAGTTTCAATCTGTCGTCACTCAGTCATTTCGTGCCAGCCCCACTATATTCTTCTCAGATGCCGTCCAGTGGAAAGTGTAGGAATGTCGATGACAGCTAACCGATGGTACGAAAACAACAAACACCTGGGTGAATTTGCATACGCCTACGGATCGGACACAGACGAGTGGTAACCGTGCACTTCACCCTATGCATCATCAAGTAGGTTTCCTCACCCACGGAAATGTGAACCGGATACGAGCTCGTGGTATCATCTACCCCAATGTCGCTTCATCCGCGAAACAAACAGGTAAAGGCAGGTTGAAACCCATAGAAACGAACGCATACTCGAGTTTATCTTCCTCGCTCGCCCTTCTTTCCTGTAGAGATAGTGGCTCAACACCGGCCAATTTAGGAAAAAAAGAGAGTGCACCACCCACGTACGAGTGTGTTCCAGAACTTAAATACATATTTCCACCAGCAGGGACACCAGGAATGGATGCGCCCTCTATTCTATCCCAATCCAAGTCGCTACGGCTTTTGCAACCGTTTTCAAGCTTCTTTTTGCTTAGCTATTCTCTTCCGTCTATTACACTGAGCAGGCTTCGTACCGCAATGCTTCAACCACTGGCATACATAACTGCGCACAAACGGCTAATGAAATAGCGGGCGTTGGCGCCATAATTGAATACTGTGTGCTCAATTGTCTGCACGCCGCCCTCTCCAAGCCCTTCATTCGGGTTCTTTCCAAGTCAGTCCGGACTGCCCAAAATACGCAAGGGGGCTCCATAGCGACGCAAACGGCTCTGTGATAAAAGGACACATACGAAAAGCAGCGATGAAAAATACTATGAAACAGACGTCCATGTGGGTGAGTCGAGTCGCTCAAGATGATGCTGCCTTCCCTTGTAGGTAGCCATAGTCTGGTTTAGTGCCGAGTTTCATCCAGCCAGGAAGATAGCACGTTCAAGGGCAAGACCAGAAAGCTCTATTTGTGTGTGGCTACACGAGATATGGAGGAGGACGTGTGGCGTAGGCAAGTGACAGGATCTGGGGGGATTAAACCGGCGACACCCAGATCATGAACAGACTAGATAAAAGCAACCATAATAATACACCAGGGCAATGGTCTCCCAGGAAGACTTTTTTGCGAGCTGTTCATATGTGCCGACGAGCGTACGTGTCGAACTATCTACAGAAAGAAAACATTTATATGAAAGCGTGTCTGTATGTCGTACGTTATAAGGCTACGGGATGTAAGTCAGGAGAGCGAACATACATTACAGGTAATAGCTGGTAGCCAGTTAACTCGATAAACTATTCCGTTCGGTTAGCAGAACTCACCCACGCTTCTCTTATATTTCTAGCACTGCCGTATGTACCTTAGTCAGCGGTGTAGCCAATACTGATGTGATACCTTCTAAGAAAAGAAAAATCCTCGTTACTTCTCATAGAATACGCTATTGGCTGCCTGCATCGATATGCAGCTAGCTAGCTAGCTTCAGAAATAAAAATGGTTTTCGTGGCGGAGGTCACCTGAAATCTAACCCACCCACCAACGAAATAAAAACGTGTGCCTCGCAGCTGGGTCGGGCCTGTTCTCGAAAGATCGTTGAGATCTTCCACACAAAGGTGTACGGCGAGGTGCAAATCCTGTATCGGGCGTGGGCCAGAAAGGTTATCCTTTGACGCGGTACTTCCATCTGTCCTTCTCTTTTCCTATATCATTCGCCTTTAGACTATCTTTTACCCTTGCGTTGCTATCGATAGTCCATCGATCAATACGGTCTATTGAAACTACCTTTGAAGCAAGAATGCTTCAAAGCTGCTGTACAAATGGTCGGTTGTACGATCCCTTAAGCATCGGACACTGACGCCCTGACATTCTATCAATATTTCTATTCTATGGCTTTTATATACGGTATATCTCATTTGTGAATCAGCAAACTGGCACCGCTCATCTCATAAACAGGGTTTTGCAGTTCTCCGACGTAAATCGGTTATCTCAGACTAGCTGACCTGCTTAAAGAGCTTTTATTAAGATACTGTTAATAATATTATGATTGTATGTTACTGTTATATTTGTAGATCAATAACGGGCACGCAGACATATTTCGTAAGAAATAAATTTATTTTTTGTAGTTATGGCGAAGGGAGTCGCTGATTCGTCGAGGTCGCTTTTATGTTAGGCAGCATCTAGGCTCGAAACTCGCCTATACATTCGAAATCTCAGACGATACGGATCTTTTCCCCTTTTACAACTAGGTAAAATTACTACACATTACTTATCATATAGTTATTATACATACTATATAATATACATAGATATAATTTAACCTTTGTATCATATGCAATGATAATAACAACCTATAAGTGACACAATGGCAAGCCGCTTCTTTTCGAAGTACCTTGTAGTTCATGGCTTTATGGTCGTACATACCGCCGACGCAGTGTTCCAGCGACTTGGAAAAGAAAGAAATATTTCATTCACTGATTGATTGAGTTTAAAGCCTTAAAGACTTAAAGCAGAAAAATTTACTCCACTCAATAATATGTGTCTTCATGAGGTAGGTTAACATAACCGGCCTTCATGATGGTTTGGCGACACGGCTTTTGCTTGCTAAACAAGGAACGTGTAAGGCGATCTTCGATAGATTCGAAACAAGGCGTAGACGTGCGGCGGTTTGTTTCGTGCTAGGAGAGGTCAGCCGTCTAAAACAGCTCTCAGCTAAACCGATATAGGACTGAAAGCTCGAAACATGTATTTGCATTATCGTAAACGACGTGTCGACAGCTGATATACTTTCATTCTGTCATAGATGGTTAAGAAGGGACGTGGTATTAGGTGGATCGTAAGCCGATCTAGCAACAAAGGCCTGAACGCTCTTCGATCATAAATAGACAGCCATTAACAGAACTTTCGGGCCGGCTCAGATAGGCGTATCCCTTCCCCAGTGCAACACTGTTTCAGCACCTTTGTCCATTTGCGTTCGTTTCGTCTCCCGGATGGGGGTCAAACAGCGCATGCGTCCGCTGAAGGTGTGTGTCTATTCTATAAGTTAGCACGATAGCGTGCGGATACTCCACTTAGAACACCATTGTTAACAACAGCTGATGTGCGCTATAATTGGACATATATGTCAGAGCATGTAGCTCGGGTTAAACCTACGTTCGTGAGAGCATTTTGTCCTTCTGGGAAGAAGGAATAAAAAAAATTTGTAGCAAATGTATTTGTTGCTTCTAGTTGAATATCGTATAGGTGTTTACGTAACCCGACTATGGGCAGTATTTAAACTAAGATGAAGCGATTAGTGCCTGGAATTAAACAAAGAGTAGCGTGTTTTGAGGTATGTGCCAACAAGGTACAAGCGAAGTATTTTTGTAAAAAAAAAGTCTTTTTTTTTAGTTTTGACTATCTCACTAGATTATCTTCTAATCTGTATAACTTCGCTTATTTTTGGCGTCACATCATATCTATGATACTGAACAAACTATAGCAATATCCCGCATTCGATTTACCATATACTGCTATAAGCCTGGGAAACAGGTCGTCTCTTTCATAAAGAAAGATGCGCTTCTATCTGTTTATAAACGTTCGATTCAACAATCGTTGCATTAAATAACGCGTCTTTTGTTTATAAGCGGCACAGGTATTATCGATCCATATCTCACTGATGCAATAGACCAATAACGGGGAAAAAAATATCGTTCTTGACACCAAGGGCTGACACCCAGCAGTCGGCGACTTCCTTTTGGCCGATCCTAGTGTACTTACACCGCGCACTTTAAATACAAATAATTAAAAAAGAAGCAGACGATATTTACAAACTGCTGTCCGTTAGCTGTAGGCGGTAACTACGCTTCAGGTTTCACGCATAAGTGACGTTACCGCCAATTACTGCATAGCAGAGAACCACGATTTGTAACGTGAAAGAACGTCGTCACTTTTCGAGGATTTTGACGGTGCGTTTTATGCCTGAATGTCGTTGCCTATCACATACGTAGTGTTCCAGAGGCATTGTCCTTACACCTACTAGGCACTCTTTTTTTCCCATCTATCGGCCGTAGTCTAGGCTTTCGTGTCTATGTTGCGCGTTCTTCTATTAGTTCATCTATCTTTCGCAGCGGCTTCGCCATTCTGATCTAACCTTGCTCGACGTCCATTCGCCGCTCTGTCGAGGTAAGGTATTATGAGTCGGAACATCTATAGCCATCTGTTTTCTTCTTAGGATTGGCTGCTGGTGTCTGGTAATACGAACGACAATTGCTATGGATAGCAAATAATCAAGGGGAGAATACAACCTCCAGCACATTGGCACAGTTGGTAGACAAACCACGGCACGAAGCACCGATACATTCGGAACGATGTACGAGTGACGCGCAACGAGCTATACAGATATTGCGATGTAGGAGGACAGCTGGGCCTAGATATTCGAGTGTATTTACATAATGATGCGTTGCTCCTTGCATTAAGCCCTCACTGCGGACCCTTTATCTGTGAGGTTCGAAGTCACGCAGTCGAATCCAACACAGAGATGCACTCCGTAACTGTATAGGCGAAGCGTATGCACTGAGTCCCACCGAACCCGATTGGTTGGTTACATAATGAACAAAAGTCTACCAGACCATTGATGCAACTATGGTTCCATTATAGGCGTCGGGGATGGAATGAATTAGATACAGCCGGACATTCATAGGACAGCCATCTTGAAATAGGATACGTCACAGGACACTGAAAACAAGTTATGGAACCATATGGACCATAGACTTACCATAACCTTTACTACTTACGAAACCGAGACAAGATCTAACATCGATTTACTACTAGTATAATTTAGAAATAGTAGAAATGTTTTGAATGTTATATTTATTTTCTCTAAAAATATTTGTATATATAGCTAGCTGCTAGACCTTGAAATTGAATGATCCCCCAGTCCGTAAATGGGGCAAGCGTTTCATAGACGAAGTTCGAAGCGTTGAAAATCAGTGAGGAGATAATCAGATTCCAAGGACATAAACACATTACCACAAATGAGAAGGTTTTTGAATAAGGCAGAGCTTTAAGTCTAACGACTCGGTCGATCGAAACAAGCATGTCACATGCGGCGTGTTACAGAATTATCAGCCAAATACTGAAAACGTGGGCACTGTGTAAAACATTGGTCTTGCGTAAATTGACTTTAGGCCACTCAGAAAGACGTGCAGAGTATTCCAGGTGAAATTTTCTATCTTTAGTCCTATAAAATATACGCCTTAAGCAAACAGTCGCCATAAACGAGGCATGATTCAATTTCTAGTGCCCGACGGAGTAGAACCAGGCAAAAGAGGGACAGCCCATTATACGGAGGTCCTCAAAAAACCAAGTGGTTGTTTGTTGACAACAAAGCCTCATTTAACTCCTGAATTGAACATCGATTTTAACTCGCCCAACTTTCCAAGAAGAGTCTATGGAACTAAATAACAGCTTCATTTAGATAAAGAGAATACATAAAGCAAATATTACATAGCATATACTTTGCACAATATAACTAAAAAAACTTCCGGTTTAGTAGAGTAGTTTTTTTTTTCAACAACATACAGGGTAGTTATATGTTAATCTGTTTGTGACGTGCTTTACAATGCGATAGTGCGGATAGTCAGATACGAGAAAGTTTTCTTTAGAATCAATGTAAACGATAAATAAAAATTGGCTTTTATCCGAACCTAGAAAAGGCCTACACCTATTACCTATATGCGTTGCGTGAAAACCTCTGCTCAAATGAAGAGAAGGCCCCAATAACAAATATATATGATTTTCTTCTAACTTCTTTTATTTTTATTAAATTCAGGTATATTTCTTTCATGCACACTGCTCTAAATTGCAGTTTCAGTATACAATCCTCTACAACAACCCAGTAAGATATTCTCCAATGCTGTCTCGTTGTACATTAGCTATAGTTGTTTTGTATTTGGTATGGTGTTAACAACTAATATATTTTCAATAGGTTGTATGTTCTATTCAAAATAGTACGTAGACTACTCGAACGAACGAAAACTTTTTCGGAAGGTTTGCTTCGGGTTCGTAACAAACCAGTTCCGTGAAGCAAGATAGAGGTACGCTTCGGAAACCGTCTTTGCCCCTATGGTATAAGTATACCTTTCCATAATGTTTGTAGTTACAATAGAAATAATGGGTTTAGCCCAGTGCGGAACAGATATTGTAGCAGAAATAAGTGGCACGCGTCGTAATGGAACGCTTTGCCTTCTATTATTACCGCTGCTGTGATGTCTATATGCTCTCATTCATAAGTTATTCACCGCCGTTTTGCTTAATCCAGCTGGTTCATGTAAACATCATACAATGTTGAGGTTACAATACACGAGGCAGGTGTAAGCGCAAAATGTTATTCTTTGGCCTATCCTCGGCCTAAAACGTCTCACGTTTTTTTAGACAGTATTGTGTTAATTGTGAGCTAGACATGTCTATCTATATACTTGATGTTGATAACTCCAGCCCTAGTCGTGTTTCATATGACGGTTTTATCATGCCTCCGTATTATGCTAACGTGAAAACTATAATAATATTAAAATACAGTTGAATTTGACCGCCATAAATAAATTAGTTATCAGACAGCCATTTGGTTGACACGCGGTTCTTTTGAGTTTGTTCGTTCGCATGATCTTACGGCTGTAGAATTTAGCCCCTTCTGTGCAGCTTTGTTGCTTGAATTTCAGCTTGTCCATAGATTTGTTGATAGGTTTGGTTCATCACGGCTGTGCGTTTGCAAAAATTGAGTTTTGATTTTATCTTTCAGATAATTATTCTAGTATTTCATTTCTCTTTCACTTTTAACATATGTGAAGTAGAAAAGAGAACAGATCCTTGACGATGATTAAATTCTACATTAATCAGTCTTTAAGTATTAAGCCAAACGCATTAACGTACCGTACTAGAATGTCGTGTAAACGTTGCGCAAATCTCTATGAATAGGCACATTCTGCTGAAGTTATCCAACACTGTTAATAGTTCCTATACAAGCAATACAGATTCGACTTCACCCATCTATGAACATATCTGCTCTACGAACTATTGCAGCTTTACGCAATTAAAGTTTAAAGCGTTACTATATACCGATGATGGCCGTATGATAAACATAACGATGACGTCGTTTGTTAAAGTTTTATGATAACGAAAAGATAGTCCTCTATTTTGGAATCTTGTTCTCTTTGCCGTATCCGCATCGTTACTAGTGCGGCCATCTGAAGTGAGCTTCTAAGAAAATTCGAAGTAAAGCAGTCAGTTGAAGCTAGGAATGTTGTCTTGGTAAATGTTCAACAAAGCCTTATAACAATTACATTATTCGATACTTCATCGAAGTTTGTATGCGCCAAAGACAGGTGCACTACCCCAAACATTTACAATAGGTAAACATGTAGAAATTAAAATTATCTATATAAGCCGGAGCCAGCGGCAGGATGTCACCAAATAAACCTGAAGTAGAAATTCAATATGGAGTCCACCCTATCATTTCGCTTATTGGCTTGTCTTGCATGTTCGAAAATTTCTAATTTATTCCGAGTTCAGTTCAACTGCAATTAGCGAATATCCCTCACTTAATGATTCGGACGCCTAACGGATTGGTCATCTGTCAAAAAATTTTCGACGTTTTGATTGTCTAAGTAAAACTACTGAGTAACAAGAAACGTAATACAATCCTGAATCATCGCGGTAAATAGTCGAGTGAGCCACCGATGCAAAATGTCGCATTCGACTTTCCTTTACACAGTGTAATCATTTTGATAAATTGATTGTCCTTTTTGTTGTATTTTAGAAATAATAAAACATTGACAAGTGTTAAAAATTCAAAGATTTTTATCTATTTACCATACTTATACCTTAATAATAATAATATGTAGTTAAGCAGTTGCATACAAAGGGAATGTTCAAGTACGCTATCTCAATGACTCTAACCGCAATGGACATTATGGCACCACTGAATACAAGACGTGAAAAATGTATTGCAAGGCTCGTAACTCCTAACATAGGCGGCAAGCGTAAAGATGAATATCTACAGTAGCTGTTGTCATTTCCGACCCGCAAGATCGATGTAACGTAAATTTTTGGTATAATCATACAATAGCAATCAAACGATAATGGGATAACGTATTTAAAAAGCACATTTGCGCCGTAAATGTAATAACTGAAGCTGGCCGTCATGCTGAAAAGATACCTAGGACCATACTAAATAATTCTCGTTTACTCTTATATTTGTGAACTACGTAGCATTCAATAATGTGGTTGTTGGCCAATATTTTAAAATCTTCATTTGTTCAAGTGAGGTTCATAAACAGAGTCAATTTTCATTTTTGCCTTGCGTGAGATCTACCAATTCTTCCTGCATCGAATCTTAACTCTAGCGTTGAAGGAACCGATTTTTTTCTTTTTCTTTAGAATATTACGGTTAAATTCTGCATGGATTTATCGAGCTAGCATGTGTCTAGCGTTCATAAAACGAATAGCATTCTGCATCTAGTCTAGTGACTAGATGGAGCTTACCGTGTTGTGGACTGGGCGTATATCGCTATTAGGTTTTATCTTTTTTTTTATCGCTCAAATATACCGGCTGTTCCTTGACTATGGTAGGAACTATAGAGGACATTTATGATTACAACAAAAGTAACTGTTTTCAAGTCGCTTATATGTCGTGTCGATATATAAACACAGAAATGAACAAGTTGGTTGTCTCTGAGGCCTTTGCTTTGAACAGCGGTGAACTAAAACGGATTTCTGTTGTTGGAAATGATACGGTTAGCCATGATCATATTGACACTTGGCAACACTTTGATCATAAAGTATTGTTAACGAAAAATAGAGAAATAATTTTACCCAGACCTTTTTCTCTTAATTTGAGATTCTTCAATGCGCCCTTTATTATCAGAAAT
Source organism: Varroa jacobsoni (assembly GCF_002532875.2). Classification (NCBI taxonomy): domain Eukaryota; kingdom Metazoa; phylum Arthropoda; class Arachnida; order Mesostigmata; family Varroidae; genus Varroa; species Varroa jacobsoni. Next base: position 220,431 of record NW_019213296.1, on the reverse strand, counting down.
AGTATCATTGGCGCTGAATCACGTTAATATATTTTTAGATACGTTACCGCAAATTTCTTTCCTCTATTTTTGCTTTATGATTATAGCTACACACGCAGATCTCAAAGGCAAAAAGTTTCAACGCCTATAACTCGTTAGACGAAAATTTCTTTTCAAGTCATCTTCTGCGAGATTGCTGCTCACATCAAACAGAAACCTTTACCTCACTGTTGCCGTCGCAATTCAATGACTGAGCGGCGGTTCCCTAATATTACCGATAGGCAATAGAAGAAAAGGCAAAAATACTTTTAAAACGCTACCAGCGATGTCATTGCCGTCTACCAACTGACATTACGCAATGAGCCATTTGTCACCATCTTTGACGCTCACTTCGTCATTCTGTTCTATCGCTGTTATTATTCTTCCAATTGTAGAGCTCAAAACGATGACTGTGAGTAACAGGACGCGAAAGTGAGCGAAATGTCGAGCAACGGCGGAGACTCTGGCGAGCTGAAAGTTGAGAATGAGAATGGAAGAATTCGTCATTTATTCGATGCCAGTAATCCGTCACAGTTGTGTACCGATGCTGAATTTCTGTAGTGTAACATCACTTCGGTGGCCTGTTTTTCTAGTCAGCAGGAACGGACAACCATAAAGGGGCGGAGGGAAGAGTAGAGGGCAGGATGCCGGAGACCAAAGAGGTAAAGGGAAGGATGATTCTGTGTTCTTTGTTTAGGTCGACTCTTAAGAGGCACTGTTGCTGTTTCTGCTACGCTGCTACCGCTAGTTGAGTGCAGGAAGACGTGGTAAAGACAACGACCAAGTAACATAGATAGAACGATAGAACTGCGGTGCAGTTGGCAGGATCTGCTTCTGTTCACGAGGCAACAAAAGGCAACCAGGAAAAGAACTACGGAAACACACGTCTACTACGTGCTAGATTGAAGGGCTGCAGACGACGACGCTGATGTAGAAAACCGTCAAGAACGAAGGCCCGCAAACGGCCGAGTATAGAGGCGGTTCTAGATAGGACGAAATAAATCGACGAAAGCTTCACAAAGGAGGGTATACGACTAAAGGCTACGAAGGATCTAGCTCGAAGGACGCGGGCTGTCCACGAACGAAGCAATGGAAACGACGACATACCCAGCGAATCCGTGCGAAAGAGAAGCCGCACTGGGGTTGAGAGAGCGGAACTGCGAGATCGTCCTAACAAGAAAGGAACGGCCAGGGTGGGGCACGTTTCTGGGCAGGAAGCCAACCAAGCCCAGCCAAGTCTGTCATACGCCGCCTTTGCCATCTGAAACAGGATTATGGCAGCTCTACTGCGACAGTCGTAGGCAGCCACAGCAGAAGCAACCTACTAGGTTCTGAGTGGTACTAGCTGACTGGTTTGAGTAGGCTACCGCCGCTACAGTTGGCCCTGGAGGTCTCCTCGATACTATGACGTGGCTGGTTTTCCACTACGCCCCATCCTCCCGCCAAGCTCCCATTTTCCTGCTCACAGCAGAGATTGTTAAACAGGCGAGGAAAAGAAAAAGGTGCAATATCTAGTACCATAAGAAGTACCAGGCGGTACGCCAGCCCAGTACTCAGCCTTTCCAATGTGCAAGTACTTACGAAAGCTCAGAGCGGTGTAGATATGGCAGGTACTACGAAGAGCCATCGTTTGCTATAGGATCGTTGTGTTCCTTCAAGAACTAAGGAAACAGCAACTCTTTGCATAACCTGACTATATTTAATCTTTGCACGAATATGCCTAGTGTATGTATGCAAAACATAAGGCGCGGCTGAAATATAGGCTTGCATATTCATGGCTATATGTGTAGAATGTGTCGAGCTGACACATCGCGGCTCGTCCGGTTCGAGGAATATCATCGAGCTATGCACGTATGCATGGTTTTGAAAACTTAAAGCCGCCAGGCGTTGGCATTATGCATGTACGTATGCATTGCTGATGAGTATTTTCAATTATAGTATGTTTGTAGCTACCAAGAACCGAGTAGGTATGCAACAGTGATGGTTATACGTCCATGGATGGATGGACAAGGATAAATAATATCCGCACAGCCTCATTGACCAGGGACACTGCGACAGTTAGCATAAAGCGGAAGAGCGTATGCCAGACGGGTGAAGACTTTAGTGTTGGCCTTAAACGTCCAATGATTATGTATAAGCTATTGCATGTATGATCTCGGACAAAACTTGTGTTTAGCCTTGTGGAGCACCGCAGAGGCGATACGGCTTTGACGAGAGAAACCTTTCATCTTATGGACCCTCCGTCGCTCGATCAGTTTTATACTGTGTATTTTCATTTTATAGGACTTTGACCATACGCTTCTATCGCCCTCTACAGCCGAACTGGCGGAGTCCGCATCAGCTCAAGCGGCTTATCCCGACTTTTCACCCAACCACGCGTTAGAGCGATTCAGAATCAAAAGCTGCAAAGTTAGAAAAGTATATACCCACAGTAGGGCAGAAATAAAGACAAACCGATTGACTTAAGAAATGGCTGTTTTTGCTTGCATTTTTTGAAGGAACGATCTAGATCTATTTCAAAAGCAGGAAAAAGCGTAAGCAGTTTGATAGAGGCGCAATGGTGAAAAATGCTATTTTGCCTTTTTTTAGGGTGTAGTGATTGTAAGTCTTTTACATTGTTCCAAAGTTGTATTAGTTCACTTAGATCTATGAAAATGAGTTGTATTTGAATTAATAAATATCTGCGAATACGCCCTATTCTTTAATCTATTTTGTTGTGCCGTCTTCATACGTTCACACTAAGTACAGGTAAGCAAAGGCCGACAAAATCGTCTACGCTTAACAAAGGACCGCATGTGGTCACGTTTTCCAAGCGTATGTTCATCCTGGACACCCCTTGTCTGCTACCATCGACAAGCATAGATTAACAATTTTCCTGATATACTTGTTCCGATCAATCGGGGACGCTTTCGACGTATATGTTTAACATCCGTATCGTAAACTTACATGTGGGTTGTTTTAGGGGGAATATAAACTGCAGTAGGCTTTTTTTTTTTAATAATAGGAATAATGTTTTGCATAACTATTCTTAGCCAGTCCAGCAATGATAATTTAATTTTCCCTATTTTATTCTATACATTTACATACTGTGCAAGTAATACTCAACGTCCATTTGTTTGAAACACTCATCTATTCCAGGTTTTTCTCAGACGGCTTGCTTGTGAAGTTTGATTTTCATGAAATCCTACAGATTTGCATCGCAAGATTATTATCATTTGCTTTTGATTAGTTTTTTTAGAGAACGTAACTAGAGAATATGTATTTGAGCCTCGTCCCCTATCATATCTGCCTAGAGATGGCGCTGCAATGGCTGAGGGAGAAAAGTGGCTGCCCTACCCAAGCTTCATATTGCCTGGTTCGCCCTGATAGGCCTGCATTGACTTGCTACAGCATCGTTATGCTTGCATGGCGATTATTTAAACCTAAAACCTCAGCATTATAACTATAGAGGAAGGCAACTCTCAGAGCTGCGTCCACTAGCTAGAGAATATGCTATTTGAACGCTTTGTGTGAAGTGATTATCTAAACATGCATATATATATATGACTTCTTTATGGATGAAATTCGTTTAGAACTTTTTTTAATTTTAAAATGCGATAAGAAATTGTCTGTCCCCCATGTATTGCTCAAAATTCAGGAGTGATAATCAGAAGTCCATCCAATAGGCCTGATATTTCTGGCAGTCAAGACCCTCGCATCCCAGAGGAATTGAGTTCGGGTTCATCAACTAGGTAAGCGAAAGGCAGAACCTTTCGAAGCATAAATTTAATATGATATTCTATAACACTTGAAACCACATCAGTGATGTTGTATCTATTACCATTTCGATATAGTGGATCTCAAAACGTTGTACAGCTATCATAGTATTTCACCCAGTCTAGAAAAATTCAACTATATATTCTCCATAAAAATGGCATAATAGTGTGCTCTAGGGGTATATACATATTCTATTCGTTCAGAGGGCGGCACCCCATCTATACCCAAAACAAGCGATAAGTTCTGCCAGCCGCTAATCGTCAGCCGCTCGTCTAGCTCGCGAATTTCGACTTCGCTTATTTCGACTTCCTGCTTGTTCTGCCCTGCCAGTAATACGATCGCCTTATCGTGATGGTGCACGGAAACAAGGCTGGTACGAGAAGTTTTCCCGCTTATCTCGTGGCCAAGGCGGTACGTCTCGAGTGGCGGGTGCCGTCAGACGGTATCGCCATTGGCACTGGCTCAGAGGCGATCCGCTTCAGGTAACTACAGCCAGTACCTTTCGGGGTCCACCTGTCACTCGGCCAGGTGTCAGAGATCTCGAACGAGCAGTAAAGCGAAACTCCTCATGCACCTTCGTGGTCTTCGTTGTCGTAAACTTACTTCAGTCTTTTTCATACCCTATCTCCTTTACATACGCGAGGCCGCCTGCCTAATGCTTTTCCTGCCGCGTGTATGGTGCTGCCTACAGTTGGCGAGAACGGCTGATGCATGTACAGCTTTGCAACGTAAACATATACGCATGAAGATATTGAATCCCACGTCAGACTGGAGTACCCACAATAAGTTACAACAAGATGTATTCACCGTGCGTGTTGTCTCTAGAATAGAGCCTAGCTTCGTTTTGCAGAAGGCGTCCAATTGATGCTGTGCAGCCTCAACATCAAACGTTCAGGTCGTTGAGGAAGCGAGGCCAGACAGTGGTAGACGTGGAGCTACTTGCGGTAACAACAGCAATACGGTCCGTAGTTGTCTTCGATCCAAAAACATGTTGAAGGTGATAGTTGTACGTACAGGAACTGGTATACGATGTACATTCAAATTGCAACTAGATGAATTCTCCCTGGGTACTGAATTAAACACAAAAGAAGAATGAAATAAAAACATTCGCCACCGTATGTCGATAATTAGCTATGTACACGTATGTTAAACACAAGATAGCCGCTAAATTCGCAAGGCCTCGATAGACTGTGGCCCGTTTAAAGGAAAATAATCAAAAGGAATGTTGATGTTGCCTTAAAGTGATGATGAATTGTGAAAAGTAAATATCAGGCCTACAATCGACACAAGCTGCTTGTGGCGATGCTCGATACTTCAACGCGCATCTCTCGAACTAAGTCGAGTATAGAAGTTTCCGCTCTGAGTACATCAGATAAACTCCAAATTGAATCGTCATTTCCTTGGTATCACTTACTGAATATAGGTCTCTGAATACGTACGCGTATGCTAGAGGTCCGTCTATATTAGCCTGCATAACAGGCGATCGGATATCAAACACTGAGGAGGCTAGATATGCTGTTGTTTCTCGGCTTAGTTAACAACAAAAAAAACGACGGAAAGATATATATATAGCATACAGCAGGTGAGCATACTTATCTATAGTCAAGCTATAAGTTGGACTATTGCTTTGTTATTTACATTATAAGGATCTGCCTTATACTGGCGTGCCTGTCTTCGAGTCCGTCTGAGCCTACGGTGGACGTCTCAGCAGTTGAGATAGGTTGTAGGCCGGCGTCTTTAGCTTTTGGTTACGGTACGTGTATTGAAAAGGGACTTCGAAGTGAAAGAAGCGGATCAACAGATAACATTATGTATAATACATGGTCGGTCCCTCTATTTTAAACTGTCGACAATAATAAAAGGGGATGTTGATAATCCTACAAATCTCATGAAGACATATAATAATTTCATGTAGTGCTATCCAAACGACTGTCCAGTATAACTGGGTCTATTTTTCACAAACTGAGGATTTTCTAGGTTTCTTCCATAGGTGTCCTATGCGCATTCAGTGCCGCCTGTACAAAATGTAATTAGACTGGTCCAGTTATTATTTACCCATTCATATTGAATTTAATCCTTGGTAGCAAACAAAAGGTTGGTTATGTTTGTTGATTGCTGGGCATTTAGTTCAACATGTAACATGCGCAGACTTCGCTATTGGAAGCCGACAGTCGGCCTTGCAAGCAACAGAACCCTCTACGAATGATTACTGATCTCTAATGCAGCTTTGTTTCGAGATGTCTGACATAAAACAGTGTATGCTTGAGGTTCTACAAGAAAGCCTTATGGAAAGTCATCAAAACATAAGTAATCCTCGGGCCATTTCTCTAGAAATGTACGATTCAACGTTAGTATGGATCGATATGCCGCAGCGAATTATGCCGACAGATTTTACGTTAAACACGAAGCGCAGACGTCAAGGTACAATAAATCCTTATTTTTTTTGCGTGTCGAAATATCCAAGTTTTTTCATAGATATGCAAGTCTGAATTTAATATGATTCAAAGTCCAATTATATATACAACAAAAAAAGATAACGTTTTAACGAATAACGTGCGTCTAACCTATTAATAGCCTATACGGGATTTTCTAATTTTTACTACATAAACGCCGGGCAAAAGGCTATTTGTCTAGCATTACATAGATAGATAGACACATAGATAGATATATATGCTTATTCCTCAGAAGAGATCTGCAGGCTAACGTCAGTGGTACTTGTTACCGGCTAAAACCATGCCTGCGACCTAAAAATCAACGCCTCCAGCCGAACTTTTTTCCAAGCAGCGGGAAAAATTACAAGAGAAAACTGAAGATCTGTAACTGACTAAGATCGCCATTAGTTACTGCCAGTAAATCTGATCAATGATCCTCCTTAATACGGCTATGTGAAGCAAACATGCCATCAATATCCTGAGTGGAATGTGATCAGTATAAAATCTGACGCAAATAGATATTTTGTTCTACGAAAGATTTCGAATTCAGCTGCTTAAAACAGGCGCTGAAGCAGGTGGCAATGGCCATAGGAGAGCCAGAATGAGAAAACGATGCTTTTTGTTTACTGACGAGTTTTTCTACCAGTGCTTTATCAGAAAGTTGATTCTGAATCGATCCGTCGAACATGGGTTGCTACTAGATTCAATCGCTGATTAGGTAAGAAAATCCCGGTATTCTTTACTATTTTTTGTAGAAGACAAAGATGCCCACTCTAGAGACCTGATCCGTTGCTCTTCATTGTAGGTCACCACACAGAAAAGGTATCGTGGCATATTAGAGGAACTAGTTACACGGGGATGCTTATACTATGCCAGACAGACTCTCAACGCCATGGGTCTGAACTACGCAGTTTCACTGTGTAATTCATGACGTTTTCTCAAGGTCCGGCTATAGAATTTGTTTCAGGAAATCCTCGACTGTTAGGACGGGCGAACATTTTCATGACACGCTTTTGCCGTAATAATGTTAACTGCCGCTGTGCAGTACTGACGAAAGGGAAGAACAGAGAAAATATGTACTTATGATATGGATCTTGATATCATTAATGCCTCCATCTTGTCGGATATATCTGTCCTTTTCAAATGTACAGCGTTCTTAAAGGAACATGATGTCCTTTGACGTATGTAAGATCAGAGAAATTTATCCAAAAAGAAAGCCGCTGGTCCACAGGTAATGAGCTTATCAAACGTTTTGGTATCGTGCTAAGCGACACTATTTAATAAATGTTTAAATACTCGTACAGTCGCAGCCTAGTAAAGAGACGTTACCTTATTAATGATCTCTAAAGAAAAGGATGGTACGATTGGGTAGTCCAATCGCAAGAAGTAGTAAAAAGCGTTTGTTAGATGCTGCCCTTCCGCCTGCGAGCTAAAAACTGGGCAGCTACTTAGAAAGCGTAAACTTTATCCCAACGGAGCACCATGGGTTCCAAGGGATTGTCATGATCGACGTCAAGAAAGCACTTGCCACACCGCTCATACGCGGTGTTTGTCAGGACGATCTTCGGGTCGGTACCCAAGAACAAGTTTTACTTACATTAGCCTACGTGAACGTCCCTATAAATGTACTAAACTTTTTTACTGCGATTCTAAGGAAACGCCGAATTGTCATCGACGACGGAACTGCACAGACAACTGGCCTAGCCTAGGGCTTCCTCACTCTTGCAAAATTCCTATTCTCCATCTTGCTCCCGTAGTCAAATATGAGGGTCGACGAAATCAATCGAAACGATCTTGTATAATAAGCAGGTCACAACAGGTTCCAAGCGCAGCATGCTTTAATTCGGCTGTACGTAGCAGTCAGATTTCGGGCTACCCATCACCCTGACGGAGATGAAGACGGAGGTGATGAAGTTTAGCAGGGCAAGCAAGATAACGTCTTGTGCCTTGTCATATCGCCTTTTACCTATATATACCAATTTCCAGATGGGGTTTCTTTCCTCCGCGGACGGCCGAAGTTGCACTACATACGTCATCAAAAAAGGCAGTAAGGCAATGTTGGTCGCATGGGCAATCTAATTGCCTTATCTCTTGTCTGTCTCAACAGACTCAGCCTGTTCAACCTCCAGTTACAACGTACGGAATACGCATCATTTGAGAAGATCTTTCAGTCGGGAACCTCGCACAATTGAATCACATCAAAACCTCTTACCTCTGAATGACCTGCAGTCGTCTCGCGTATCTCCTAACGAACTCCCCACTGCTATCCGAAGCCTTGCAAGGCTGCTTCGAGCTCCCAGCAATGGGAGTCCTTAGGATAAACCTTAAAAGCTAGGAGCAAAAATTCACGATAACAATGGGAATTGCTTTGTTTCGGGTGCGATAAGGAATAACAAGTGGAAAAAGACAAACCAGTTAAATAGACGTCTCATCACTCGCTTTGTCGTGCTAGATTCGATTATACACTCAGCAGGAAACCACGTTTCTATAGCACTGCTGATACATGTAGGTACTCCATATAGAATGCGGGAGAAATTATGATAGATATCAGACTACTCGTTCCCCCCTGGTCCTATATTTAGGTCAAATCTCTTAAATGTGTTTGATGAACCCAGTAAGATCTGTATAACACATATGACGCAAAGTGTTTTGAATGGCTCGATATTCCCTCTCCCTCCCTCTCTCTTATCTTAGTATATAATATTATTTTTACGAAATTTTACACTGTCACAAGAAAAGGCGGATAATTGGCAATAATAGTAATAATATTCATTATTACAACTAAGATAACTGGGCGATCGAAGAGCTAACTATCTTAGTAAGGGGTTTTCTACATGGAGTGCATGAGCTTCGCACAAAGGTAATTACCACAAATATACCTGCAAGCTGCATAAACTATATGTATATGAGTACATATGACGCGAGCTCTTATTTTAAGATTTTAAAATTATAATATAGTACTTACTATGAAAAAATGAATACAGCATAAATTTTAAATGACGTATCGGTCATAGCATTAACATACAATCTGATCATTATCTATACTGAACTATTACGTTCATTCGTATGTATACAACATACACATACAACAGAACCTCACATAAAGGTAGCAACACAAATTCAAAAAGGGATATTCCTCCAGAAAATAGGTTATGTCACACGGATTTGAAACGATTAGACGATGAAGGTTACAGAAGACCAAGTGAAATTAATAGTTGAGAGCTAGCTAGGACAGGGGTATTATGTCCTACAAGAAACAGGCGCCCAATCATATAAGACAAAAGAAATCCCCCAGTGCCATTTGTTGAATTTCGCATTAGGAATAGTTTTATAAAGGATTATCATTTTAGGTTCGTATGAAGGGTGGGTATTGGAACGCGTTACACTAACTAACGAATAGCGTGTTAGACATCTCCAAGCCAAGAAAATACATTCTAAAGCCCTTACTGACCCAATGCATAACTTAATTAAGTAAATTCTAATTGAGTTGACAATACTACGCGAGTGGCTTGGATACATTGAGCACAATTAACCTTAGATAATAATATTAGTATCTGTATAGAATAGCTTATTAAGGTAGAATCAAAGGACACCTTACCTAAAAACGTAGGATTTTAGATAAGAGAAAATTACAACCCGTATTATCCTGTACTATTATCAAAATATGTGTAATTCCATAAAATCTAGAAATGTAAAAATCCATTTGTTTATGATAGCTTTTTAGAGCATCCAGATCGGTTGGTACAGCCTTCCTTTATGAAACCTTAACAATCTTCACAGAAGTTAGCATGCACGCTTATCTTGCTGCGTGGATAGCTTGAAGATCACGCGATCTGACTGACCAATAGTTAACTGATTCTTCATCTCATAGTACGTAGCGGCCTGGTATAAGCAAAACGAAGATAGAACAGACTAACGGCCATACGTACTACGCTATCTGTCCGAGCGATAAAAAGTGTCATCGGAATAGATCGCGAAACTCTTTCTGACCCCCCCCCCTTCCCCCCAAGCACCGATGTATTCTCGCTTTTGGTCATGGGATGCTATTGTAGATTGACTTCCTACTCAATCGATTTGACGGTCTACGCACACGTGTTAGATAGACAGACTGCATAACTCGTTCGTTTTTTCAACGAAACATTCATGTCAATCGCCTAATATTCTTGTGGGTAATTACTTTTATTTTGTGTGTGTGTGTGTGTGTTGTTGTATAAGGACGCGGTGTTAACGGCCGGCAACTGAGCAACGATGCGCACCGTCGTTAGATAACTCCGCACGATTTGTCTTCCTTAGTTATCCACGGCAGGCAATGGCCACTTTTGGTATGGCCGCTCGAGACCAATGGCACAGGTACATGCAGAGATGTCAAGTGCAATAGTATATATGTCTTCAAAAAACAAAAACAAAATTTTGGCGGCCTCGTAAGGTCTAGCGGTAGGAAGCAAAGTCGTGTAAAGATATCTAGATTGCATTGGTTATTGTGTGTGGGCAGCTGACACGATGTTCGATCGTTTTAATAACAGCCTGACTAGCATACAATGAAGTCAATATCTGTAGAATATATATCTGTGAAGAAATACAAAATGGCACCTAAGATCCCTAAGTGTACTGCTGGAACTAGCTTCGCTTTTGGTTGTTAACAATATTTTATACCCATTTAAATAAACAGCCCAGATTGAGCCGAGATATTTGGTGTAACGGATATGCGCGCAGCAGGAACGATGCACAGTTCACCGATAATACAGGACACTAGCATTGGGCCACGCTAAATTCTCGGCACCACCCAACATAATAAGATTTGGAGACTCGTGCGGTTGGCGACATCGACCCCGCCATTTTTCTGTGCACACGACCATTCCTGTACTTCCTCTACCATCTTTATGCCGTAGCTAGGGGTGCCTTTCGATCTACAGCAGAACATCTGAAGGAGGAGTAGATCCGGCTCTGAAGAGCAATTGTTGTATTTTGTTGAAAAGCTTCCCTCGCCAGCTCTCTACGATAACGCCTGTTAATGGTTGGATAATTAACGCGGAGGCATCGAAGAATTCGTGGCATCCACCTTTCTAACTACCAGCACTCCTAGACACAGATCGTACGAAAGCCGGGAGCTATGGGAATTTGGGCTATACACGGGCGGTGAGGCTGCTCTTGCCACCTGCAGCCCAAACGTATACATATACACAGATTGTTTTCGTATTATGTAGCTTACCGTGATTTTATATGGCTTACGACTCTATAGCCTCATGCGCATTTGACAAGCTTCCCCCTCCAAAAGTGCTAAAACTGAGCCATTTCCTTATCAAAATGATCGGTTTACTGTCTCTAGCCGAAATCGTTGTAAGCAATAATGTTCGTCTTATTTCTGATTGCTAGTTAACTGACCTGTTGCATTGGTAATGTGGTGGTCTAATTTTCATTCACTATGAATGGGGTCGTAGGTGTACCGCCATGTTCAATATTTCTCAAACGTAACTTGTAACAATTTTTTCATACACACGTAGTTCACACACGTTATTTAAATTATAGTTCACCTTTCATTTTCGATGAGATGATCATTTGCCTGAGTATTTGGAGCATTAACAGAAATGCTTGTCGCTGGTTCTGTTCTATTGGGGGCATTTCCATTCTTGATACCACCTTATGGCGCAGTTATATTGGAACAGCTTAAACACATCGTACCCGTAGTCGCAACTAACAGTATTCTATTAAGTGTATGAATTCTACAAAAATGTTAAATAATAAACATTAAATATATACATATGTATATATATATATATATATAATATTAAGTCTACTAAAACCACTATCCCAGCCTATCATCATTACAGCCGTCTCTGCCGCTATTTCGATTTCCGGTTGATGTCCGTTTTGTCAGTGCCGATAATGGTCGAAAAGCTCGTATCAGAATCGGGTAAAATTGACCACTGCGTCCAATGCTGCCCAAGATTACCCGCCACCCTGCCAATACAACAGCTAATCTCCCACTGTATTTACAGTAGCTATCATTACCGTTATTAGAGTACAACGTTTTTGTGTACCAATTGATTTTATTTGAGATATTGTCCTTCTAGCCATCGTATGTCCTGTAGACTTTGCGTGCCCTTTGATTTGAAGTGCGCCTGAGATGGCTTATTTGAGCTGGCGCTTCTCTGACCCATTAAAGGTAATCGCATTATGATGATAATGATAACGATAATGACGCTGGTAATCATGACGAAGCGTTATTTCTCAATAGCTCTCATTTAGCTAAACTCACATTTAAGCCTGGCGGATTGTTCCAGTTTATTTTTCGGTTCTTTTTACTTCATTAAATACTGAGGTGCACATCAGAAAGAAATGCCCACAGGTTTTCTGTCTATGCCGGGCCCATCGTAAGGGTTATGCTAGCAGGTATAAGATAGTTGACTTCGTACGTTTAGATACGAAAAATTGAAATGAGATCGAACTCTGAGGGTTCGATACACGAAGCTGTCCGTTAAAAATAAATACAAAAAAAAATTCATTAGTTGTATAACAAGGACACAATTCTCTGTCTCGTTCCTCGGCTTCACTGCCCTTGTGCTAATACTGTTTACTTCTGCAGTGTTCTTCTAAGCACTCTAATATACTCTTCTATGTGAACAACTCGACCCTGGATTCGTTTTTGCTATTAGTACCTTTGCTTAGCGTGTGCCATGAACCTTGCTAAAGCGAAGTGGTAAAATCTTCTCGACGGAGAGCGCAACGCGCTGTACCTATGCGACCCCCAAAGGTCCTACACTTGGCCGTATTGCCAGCCAGCCTGGCAGCGACAACCAGAGGTACCAACTAGGTCCGGCCCATTCGATACCGCAGCTATCATATTTGGGTCAGTGAAAAAGGACAACAATGAGCAGCGGATGAAACAGTACTTGAATAACTAGTAAATTCCTTTATCTCCTCTGCGTTGGAACAACAGCATGATTTCAGGTAACCGCTTTCAGGTTACCTTTACCGTTGTCCTTTGGAAGTCGCAAAGTCAGCGGCGGCGGCGACGACACTGGACAACGGGAAGGGCGGGACGTGTTGTATTATCCAGCCTCAAGCGACATGCCCTCGTACGAGGCGGCGCTTTGGTCTAATATCGTAAGAGCGGAAACAGTATCAACATCACGGCGAACGGCATTGCGGTTATGATGTTTAATATCTAATCAGTTACGCATAACTACGACAATAACGACAGTTGTTGAAAAACGCTTTAAAAGAACCAAGCGAGATAATAGTAATACCAAAATACAAGAACAATAATACCGAGATCTAGTTAGTCAGGTGTCTTCGTTGTTGCTCGTCCTCTTTTACTGTGAGTCGCTACGACAGCGTAATGGCACCTTGCCGATCGTCTCAAAACCTCTCTGACAGGCTATTATACTTAGAATACAGTGAGAGAAGTAGTTCATCCGGCCTAAATGCAGCAAATGTAGAGAAAAGCAAGTTATTATTAAACTGCCTATCGTTTTTGGAACACACGCAGAACGACACGTCTGCTCAGCCATTGTTTTCGTGGTCTTGAACCTTCGTTGTCGTTATTACTATCTTTGTTACCGTTGACAGTTTTGGACCAGACGACATTCCTGTCACCGGATCTCCATGGTCGGGATACTGTCAACGGGATAAGAACGCTACCGGGAAAAACTTTCAAATAAGAAGGCGGTTGCCACCATGGACTTAAGCTGGCACGAACTTTCCTGAGTGAGGTACTGGTCAAACGGTATGGAAAGACTGGGCGTAAGGAGTGAAGTTGCGGACATGGGCAATCTAGTTATGAGCATTGCAACTGAGCGGGCACCTGAACCGATACTGGTTCTCCAGTCCAGCCAGTGACGAAATCAGTCTGGCCACTTACTCCTTCTATAAATCTTCAATGGTCTATAGTAACTGAATTAGTTTGGCATCGACACACACCCATAGCTGTGCCCAGTACCTTTCCTGGATTCTTATCGCTGAGTCGATACTGAGCATCAGCAGTCTCTTAGTTTCGCAAAAATCGATTTCAAATCGGTTGATGATACCCGACTGGATCAAGGCTGTACTGTAGTTGAAGGGAACCACTTCAATGCTAACGTGTACAAAGACCCCTGCGCGCATTGACGTCTGGATGGTTTTCAAATCGGAACAGATTTATACGTTGCAACGGAGTCAAATCGATATGGCAGCTAAGCGAACAATCGCCTAGCGGATACATGTGGCTGGTAACCGCACACAACCTTGAAATACACGAAAGAGACAACAATCGAGGTGGGTACACAAGTGGTTGGGATAGGCTTCTACTGAGGTCGACGGTACTAGTCGCAAAAGTAGTAGAACCTATTACCGTTGTGCTGGCCATAGTAAACGGAGGTTAAAGAAAGGTGGACCGACGACAAGCAAAATCAATTACGCTACTTTTGTCTGTCGATGCATATGTGCATTTGCACCCAATCCGTCACATTTCATTGTGTAGGATGCTACAGAGACGTGACCACTGCTGATTTCGACGGACACGGAGTGTAGATGAGGGCTGCATTGGGCGCACGTCAATTCAACGAAGGGATGTGACGACGACAACGATTCTTATTTTTTCGGAGGAAGGTGACACGAGAAGGGGGTACTGTACAGGATGTCGAGGAAGCAGACATGTCCCCGAGCCTTACGCCGTTAGTGTGGACGGGATGTACGGGATTTATACCACATGAGCAATCAAGTGCTCTAGGCCAAGTGCGTCAGTTAAACGTGTATTCATTATACTTTTCGGATACCTGCGTTTTATCTCTTTTTCCACGCGAGCGTCTAGCGCTTCATCTATCCATAGTCGAGGAATGATATTGGTAGGCAATAATAGAGGAAACAAACGACAAGAACCTCGACAGTGTGTTCCTTAACCACTCGACGCTTATGAAGGGAACGTGTGAGTGTCGAATGGGTAGTCAGAATAAAAAAGCAGTGTAAAACACGCAAGAACTATTGGACGAAAATAGCGGATAGCAAGTCTAGCAGCTACGCGATAATGGTATCTCTTTTTTGTCGTGTGTCTATGTCCAATATAACAAATCCAACTAAGCCTATTAGTTCTCGTGATCTCCAGCGACAAATCTAGTCAATAAAGTCACCAAAATAAAATAATTCCTCAAATAGACCTTTCTAATGGAGCTGAATCAATAAAGCAATCATTATCATGTGCGACATTATTATTACTCAAGACATAAGGTTCCGACATTTTGGCTTTAATCGTTCAACGGACCCATATCCCAGCGAAATTGGTTTCACGAAGTATGAGGTAAAAAAAGAAGGTAGAGATAAAGTCTAACTTTGTCAGACTTGAACGGGTCATTTCTTGATTCATCTGTTTAATCTCTGGTCGTTCATTCCTCTAAGTAAAACTCTTGCCCCCTACGGTGTTAATGTATGCGCTGGTTCGCCAGGCCAGCGACTACGCCTATCTATTGGTGCTGGTTGCGTATACATAACACTAAACGTATGCCTGACGATGAATATTGTACACAAACAGACAGCCGACAGATCACAAGTTCTAAATGATCTCTGCTGAAACTAATCTATCAAATGCTTGTTGATTAGATGATCAAGCCGTTCTGTGGACATTATTCTGCAACACATTGATCATGTGGTGATGAAGTGAACGGCTACGATTGGAGTCAATATATGAATTGAAGATTCTACGCCTTAGAACCTACAAACCTGTTAGATCTTGGCTTCAATCCACAAGCGGCGTCGGTTCAATCTCGTCTTCTTGTGGGGTAGGTGTCTTGTGGTAGTATGAATCGACGTGTTTAGGGCTTTTACGACGAGTTGTACGTGCGTGAGGTGCGTGCCGTGAAAAGCTTTTGAGCACAACTGATACAAGCTGATGGCTCTCCTTCAAATCGAGGTCAGGCTCACTGTTCACACCTTGTCAGATCATATCGTACTACAACAATAACAACAGTAGGTCAATGTCTCTAGTTAATAGCTTGTACGCCGATCTTTCCCATAAACGTCGCTTATGGGTTTCACTAACAAACACGCCTGTAATTTGTAGTGTAGTTAACACGACTTTTTAGTTATGGACGCTGCTCTTGTTAGCGTAAGTAACCTGGTATTATTATAGAAAACCAACCGTTTTCTATAGACCCTTTTTTCACGAGAGTATTCTTTTTTCGTTTAACGTTTGTGATCTTAGCGCTGTTTACTTAACATTAACGGCACTAACTTGTTGGTTAAATAAAAATGTCTGTGCTAGTTAAATTTCCTACCGAAAAGCAGAGCGGGTTGAGCCCTCATTAATGTTACGCCTGTTCTTGCTGTGATTCCGGGTTCGGTGTTTTGCTTTGCACTCAGCGGCAATTAACTACCGCATCTGTACAAATTATTAGCTTGTTCTATATGATAAAGTCAGGCACGGCGTATGTCTTTAGGCACACAATATATGGCCTAATCAAACAGTTGATTAAAATCAAACCTTAGTGGCGGAACTCTATTCTATTTAATCACTTTCACATCAGCATTTCGCGACACGTCACACTTCGACTTCACCCAGCTTCGTTTCGAATTCTCTCCTTTCTCACTGACCCCACGCGGAGTGAAGAGCGAGCCCTTATCACGGACGCCAGGAATTCGACGGCTGCATCCACTGAAATGACGACGCCATCACCGCCAGTGGGCGACGGCCTGTTAAGGCATCCATATGTAATGAACGTTTAGAAATCTTACGAACTTTTCATGTTTTTGCTGCGTAATTACGTCGCCGTAATCATCATCACCACCACCACCATCAAATCATGAGCATAATAACATCACTAATCGTTGTACAAGTTTTCCGCCATTAACACGGTAAACAATGATACGCAGCTCATGAGAGAGACGACATAGCTTTCCAGTCCCTTGGTTACAGTGCCGTCTGCCGTGTTATTCCGATTCCTTTTCCGCTTGCCTCGTTGTCTTCTGAGCAAAAATTGACCTTATTTTTTGTCTCTTTCGAACAGCGGCGTAACAAAATATCACTTGCCCATTTGTTTTTTACTATTTTACTGCAGCAGATACCAATATTTCGAGTTACTATGACTGCTATTTTTGTCTTCGTCGTTATGATTGCAGTCCTAGCTTTGTCGTGTGCTTAAGTGTACACCTTTCCTAAGCTCGTCCTTAAAAACTTTGCCACAATTTGTCGCTGTTGTTGCTTTTGTTGGTGTTGTTATGCAGTTACAGTAATCTCACTGTTTCATATAAGAACAGCACAACAAATTTATCTTGTCAATCAATCATTCATTAATCAATCAATTAAATCATACTAGAAAAACATCTCGCCGACCTTGTGACGCTATCTACTAGCAATTCACTCGCATATCGAAATCAGCTTGTTGTTGTAGTTCCGTCTACTGTTTTTTACCTTCTTAGCCTATAGAAAACTTTGCACGTTGCGAGTACGTCACATGGGTGCGCGACGTGCGTCCATCACAGGCCGGAGCCAGACTCACACTGGTAGGGACGATTTCTCACGATCACTGCTGACTCTCGGACGCACGCATAGATAGGCAGAAGGCACTAACGCTACACACAGACACACTGAGCATAGTCCAAACCAACCAAAAGACGTACACCTTACTTAGTCATCTGGACACAATCGGCGAGGCATCCGGCAGAGTGTCCGAGACCGGTGGAAAGGGCGGTGCGCGCGCAACCTTCGAATCACTATGTCGAGTCTGATCGCTCAGCCGGTCGCAAAGGAAAAAGGAGAACGAGATCGACGAACAGGGAAGGTCCTGTAGAGATGAAACACCTTTAACCGCAGCAGGCACGTAGCGGCGACGCAAAGAAACTCAATACACGCTGTACTATAGATAAAATTGTACGGAGGAAGCGCGCCCGACAACTGACGCGTGCTGACTCAAATATACTTCCCAAAGAAGTAGACGAACAAATCTCTATGGGTATAAATTAGACGGAGGTACATGTGCTTGTGCGTGGATTAATAGCGTGCTGTACAGATGAGCTACAATAGAGATGTTAACTAGGCGCAGTGGACTCTAAGCAAAGCTTTTATTTAAAGGAGTTTGATTGGTAATGTTGATTTGAGAGTGGATAAAAATGAACAGGAATCCTAGTCTATAGCTTCAAATGTACAAGCAACAAATCGAGTACGTTTAATCACCTCTCCGATCATGAAGGAAGCGATTGACTGGATTTCATACTAGGTGTTGAGGGTATGCATTTTCACAATGACGCATGAAAAGGAACCCTTTTAGGTTTAACGTTCCCAAAGTAACTACTTCACAGATCCTGATAAGATGTCGCTTTATATATTCGAATTCGGTGAGAACACTCAACACGGCTAATCCTACCCGGAATAAACAAGTGGTGTCCTACTGTTGTAATAGAAGGGATAGATCAAAAGAGAAAAGAATTGCAAGTACTCAAATAGCCATCTGTCTATCCACCCATCAGGCTGCTTTCGAATGAGGCGCTGAGTCATCTGCATGGCCAGATATTAGCGACGAAGGAACATAAGTTAAGTTAGAGAGGATCTAACAAGGTATACGGCATTCGTCAACTTTCCTTTTAAGTATGGTATAGTTCGATTGAATATTTAAATGTTTTCCTCATAACGCTCCTCAGTGGAACTATAGGAGAAAGAGTCTCGATGCGGAAAAGCTTTAACAGCAACCAGCGAATAGCACTCACTGTAACTTCAAACGATCTGTGTCACTTCAACCACAATTAGAACCACAACTATAATAGAGAAAGTCATCTTTTTTACAACCTTGTTTTAGAAACCTTAAAATAGGCTCTGCGTATTTTATATTCTATTTAATAAAATATTCTTGAATAAGAAATATATAACGATATACGAAATAGAGCAACCGTTTTTTGTAAATCTGAAAAAGGTTACTTGACGAAAATATACCGTATATATATATTTATGCGATATATATGCAGGGTAAACTAAAAATCATTCAAAAATTTCTTCAGCACTTCAGAAGACTTGTTCCAAGTCTCAACGCAAACACCAGCTGTAAAGAGATTTTTGAATAATTCCGCGTAATTGTATAGATGTGAGAGTCGAGGCAAAGTTCTATTGAATCTGACGAAGATCACTTAACGATCTCTGGTACGCATAACTCTTAATAGTCTTAGTATGCATAGAGACTATATGACGACTTTCCCTGGAAGAATTTTCCCTGGGACTTACGCAGCCCAGTTTTATCTATCCTTCCGTACTAGCTCCCGTACAGCACTTTCGTTAAGTCTGTACGTTTAAATATAGATGTTGCAGACGCTTTCGCTTCTTCGAAGCTCTCGATAATCGGAACCAAGCGGTGTTATTTGTTTCAAAATGGGTAATCTGTTACGGATCAACTTTCCTTCTATACCGAAGCTGATCCAAGGGTTTTGTAAGCATGTCAAATATCCCCTTGCCATGCAGGTGATAAAAGGTGGAATTAATTTTAGACTAAAGCGTAGTAAAACGTCGAACTGGAAGGAATCAGCAAGGAACAAACTTCAATTATGTGTTTGCTGGATCAACAAAACGTTGCTAGAATTCAGGGGCCATATTATGTGCAACAAAGGAAAAAAATATTCTGTATAGACTGAAAGAATTTCATATGCATAAAACCATACGTCTTCGAGGTACCAGACGTGTTATTACTAAACGCAGCAAAATGGCGAGGATTACGGTTATATAGTTACAAATGAGAATACCACCCTCTTTCTCTCGTACTTTTGGTGAATATCTATTCAGGAGACTTCACGGCGCTTTTGACGACCAAGTCTTTGCAATAAAGGGTCAAGGCAAAGATACCACATATTATTTTTTCGAGCCTTAAAATGAACGTTCCTGTAACTGCAAGGCGAATTGATTGCCCAATAGATAGTCAGAAACCATATTTGCCGCGAGTCATCATTTATGTTAAAAAAAGAACGCTTGTACGGGTAATGCATGTTAGAAGCAGTGGTGTGTGTATATATATTCTAGGTAGACGTGGTGCAGGTGAGGTCACGAAGGGTTGTTTAGCATCAAATGAAAAACAGTTAGTCGACCGCGATGGTACAGTGGTAACATATTTCCCAACTAAACATCGAAACATGTGAGGTGGTCTGGGATCAAAATGAGATATAGACACAGCATTTGTTCGTGCTAGAAGGAACTAGCCGTCTGGAGCAACGTGTAACTGAGGACGCACTGGTCGCAAAGCTCGAAACATGGTCGTTCGACGCCGGTTGCGGAGTGGCATAGCGCGTCGGGCCGACTTTCGAAATGCGAGAAATGAAATGGAAGTGACAAAAACGCTGCTGAAGAAAGTACGGAAAAGTTCGAAGCTCCCTTCACTAATTTTTTGGAGCAATATATTATAATTATTGCTCGATCGATTTTTTCGTTGAATCCCGTGGTTTGCGCAGCGTCTTACAAATGAACTCTGCAGTTAAAATCCGTCATCCCGGAATCGCGCCTTTGAGACACTTCGAGACTGGGGTGTCCATGACTTGTCGGCGGTGACATGACTTTAGCTACATGAGCGTGATGCGAAGCTCGGCTGTTTGAGAGGTTCCCACAATCCCTACCGCCCACTATTTGAAGTACTCGTAGAAAACGTGAGATAAAAGACTTCCATACCCCAGATAAAACGCCTCATAATGGACTACGTGTTAGAGCCACCGAATGCATATGGGACCATTCTGCACGCCGGTCTAATATAGGGCTGAAGTTTTCTAATACTCATATATATATATATATGTATATGGAGTAAGAGCGCGTGTATATAAAAGGTAAATGCAAATAAATGAATACAGTTATGGCTAAACACTCGTCAAGATCGAGCTTTCTATGATTTACACGTCACATTTAGATGGACAGGGTGTTCATGTATATTCTTATATCATTATACTAAGACAGTTCAGACTTATTACAACTTAATATGGCAGTACGTATATTTATACTTATCTATTCCTCATATTATGGATTCGGGAGAATATTACCAGGGCTACCGTGTGTATAAAATCAGTGTCTAATCCTAGGATAGGGGCGTTAGTGATGTTAAAAATGAACAGGAATAGCCGATTCGTATAACTCATCTATTTATGATGAGTGGTCAATCAATTAGAATTACTCAACCTGTAACGTACCCGCCAATGCTTCTTTCCCAGGGGAGTACAGGAGGCTCATATATTTTGTACAATCTTCCAAGCATTTCATAAAATGACGCAAAAAAAATTAATGAAAAACGCATTTACTTAGTTTCCATACGGTTCATAAACTACTATGGTGCATTGACATACAAAGAGATTCAACATCATCAGCTTTTTGCATGCTGAGCTGACGCTTTTTTTTTTTATCCTTTGTTGCTTTTATATTGAGTTTCTTAACACTCTATAATATGTCGGTATCTAATTTTATGACACTTAGAAATATATTATTTTTTGCAGGGTAGTAAGCTACATACATTTAACCTATGGTGTGTCCCTATTTACCTTTTGAACACGGTCTGCCAGAATAGAAGATACTCACTGAAAGGATATCGAAACGGAGAGCTAAAGGGTTTTGGCCTGTTAGAAAAAAGTTGTCGTATTATTAGTCACATAATTTTATCATATTTATTATTCTACCTCAAGTACAGTCACACGTACTGCCGAGAAAAGCTCTCATAATAGACAGAAATATCACTTAGTTTCCGAAAAATGTTAACCGACAGGTGCCCATTATGTAAACGATTGAAGGTATCGTAAAGGTATCAAGGCGTTATACTGGGCCTTACAGCAACGACTGAAAAGGCTCGGAAGCGTAACTGACATCTTGAAACAATGTCGAATAGGTAGATAAAGCGTAGCCTTCTTTTCATGTCTATCTCTACACATAGCCATAGAGCTCTTCTGTCTATAGCACATAGCCATAGAGCTCTTCTGTCTATAGCACATACGAAGCAAATGGCGAAAAAGTTTGTCAGCCACATCACGCGATCGTCGAACGCTACCTCTAAGGGCCAAACGACAGATAGTGGTGAAAATAAACTCTTTGTAAATACCCTCTGCTGTTTTCTACGTTTCGTTTGGAAGAAACATTTTGATTTCACCTTCCTGTGCCTCTTTGATCCTCGCTTGAGCGCATTTTTCCTTTGTCCTGCCGTATCAACTCCGTAAGGCGTGAGAAATATGCGCTTCTTTCTTCATGTCGCTGACGCCCGAGACGAACTCTGGCGATATTTCAGACTATACACGCTTGCTGGGGTTACTGGGATATGAACGACTAACCGAAAATTCTCGAAAGTAAAACTCCATGCACCCGGACGAATATATTCAAAAGCACTGAAAGACGAGATCACAGTAGAAGAGGCGGGTACGGACAAAACGACCTAACGGCTCTCAATTCAAAGTCCGCCCCTTTGGTGTTAGCCCCATCCCTGGAGGTCTCCCAGCAAGCAGTAGAGCTTCGTTGCGCTTGACCGCTCGATGCCCAATTTCTACCTACAGATTTTGACAAAGCCCACTTTCGGGATATAGAATCGTTGTACGAAAACCGGACGAGGAAAGGAAATTTGAGGCGCTCTCGATGGCGAAAACGAGGAACCCCTTATTCCGCTTACGCAGTAGGATGTAGACTGTAGTTGACCGTAAGCAAAGACATGGCTGTAGACGATGTTTTGTATTGTACAAGGATGCGAACCGTTTCGCAATTTAGGCTTAAGATAAGCCATACGAAAGTATGTAGCCTTATCTGGCCTGGCTAAAGCACAGACATCTGGTCATTAGGAATCCGTAACAGTGTAGCGGTAAAGTGTTTGCCTACGAAACTTAATGACATGTGAGTTGGCCTAAATTTCAGACTGAACCTAAACATCGTTCGTTCCTTGTAGAAAGCAGCCAATCATCCGAGGCAATGCCATCCGGTCATTAAACATGAAGCTGGGGTGAGGCCCAATCAAGAAGAATCCCAGTAAGTCAAATAGTACGCTATTGCGCACAAAGAACAACTTCACGACATGGGTAAGAAAGAATATCATCGTAGAATAAGCCAAATGTAAGGATTCCAACTCCTGAGTTTTTTTTTATTTTGTCGTCACCTTGGCTTTGAAGAGGCGTACTCCATTCGCTATGATGTGCTATGTAGGGGGCAATATTTGTCTATACTATGCCTGGTATATAAAGTATACAGAAGATTCTCAAAAAAGGACAATAGGTATACCTAGTCTATAAGTTGTGTAGTACAGCAAACACTCGTAGTTAAGTAAACTTAACTTTGTTTACCTAAAAGGCCAACAATATAATTTCTAAAAGAGAATATATTATAAAGTAATTATTCAATGGTCTACAAAATTCTTAGATTTTTAAAAGAGTGCTTTCCGGTATGGCCGACGCAAAATCTGCAGCCATCGATACTTAAGTCCGCTAATCATATATATGCCCAGTATAAAATTAAAAAATCTACTGATTAAGCTTCGCCGATTGAAGCAGCAGATATAACAAACAATAATTTCCATAATTTTATCGGCTCCGTATTGCACTCGTGCAGCGTCCTCTATTGTCGTGCCCTTATTAGCTACCCCTAACATATCGAAAGAGCAGGCAGGCAAACGTAATTAGTATGTTTAAAAGGATTTGGCTTGTGACGTGAAAAACGTGAACCGGCCTTTGACACCGCAAAAAGCCTCCCGTTTGAAAGGCCGCTTCCAAATTGGGTGGTCCGATTATTTCTTTAGGATAGCAAATCTTTTAAATACACGCCATATTTTTATCCCCATGACGTCAATTATTGGGCAATTCAGGAGCCGCGAGCCGGTGATCCATCGATGTCCCTTCTAAATGCTTGCCTTTGGACTTAAGACCAATTGTCGTAAGTATGGCATAAAACTGTGCCGGCTCTATGAATGCCTTGTTAGTCTGTCTGTAGAGCAGATAAATGAGAAATTTCATTAACTGCACTCAAAATTATCCACATAAAAGTCAGTACCACTAATTGTTTCAATGCCTACACCTTTAAAATTGTCCTGATTCGAACACAATAACTTGTCCGACTTATCCTTTTGTAGGTACTGCTATAGAAGCACTGACGGATCATTTATGATGCATTTTAGCATTTAATATGTGATGTAGGACCTGTCACAGTTTGGAACATCTCAGTGGTAAGCATTTTGGGACTGTTAGGTATTAAACAAACATGTGAAAGCAGAATGTGGCTAGCGCGTTTCGGTCGACACTTCAAAAGATAGAGGAGGAACGCATTGCCGCAATCGAAAAGGTTTTGCACGAACGCAAAGCTTAGGGTCTAAATGTTCTGATAGCCAGAACTAGCATTTCACATGTAAGGTATTTTAAGCCGAATAAAAAAAGCGGAAAAAAATCTGAAACTGAGAAGAAAAAGGGTCCCTCGTAAGCTGATCACAGGACAATTGGAAACGCGTGTGATATATTCCAGGATTTGAGTCAACAAAAAACTGCTTGGAACGTACAGTCTCCATGGGCGGTGCATGGTTCAATTTTTGCGACCAGTTGAAGAGGGACAGGCGCGAAAATGTCTTCGCCTTTAAGGGAAATCGAGTTTGATGGCAGTGCTGACCGGCTTCGAGCGCCAGGTAACTATAATACTTGCAATGGACATGAGGGCCGTATGCTACTATGAGATATTCGGTGAAAATAAAACAGCGTATGCACTCCGCTATCTCAAATTTCTCTGGAGACTCATGGATCGTTGGCACGACAATCGAAAGCACGTACTCAGCGCACCTAACGACAACGCCAAATCTTATCGCCATGCCCCGATGATTGAAGAAAGGAATAGCCAAAGTTGATTTCAACCCGCTTGTTCCCTGATCTAAGTCCGTGTGGTTATTATGCCCTAAAAAGAACAGTTGAGGAGCAACCATATCCCACTATCAAGTCAAGATGCGCTAGATAAAAAGATTACATATGGGAACGTAAATAGTAAAGGCCTGGCTGTTCAGAAGGCGCCAAAGCGATGGGGTAACTGTGTAAACGGTAAAGGAGTGTACCTCTAATACGTGTAAAACAATCATAGTCGTAGCCTGGCTACTTCAAGGATTATTCAATTTTAAAGTCCGCCTGATCGGTTTGTAAAGTTCCACCAATAATAATCGTACTAGCATTTATGAAAAGTCTGATAGGGTTGAGAGTTAACCATGTAATCAGAGGCACAGCTGACTCGACCTGTTTGATACGATCAGATGTCCAAGGGATATGCTGGCAATTGCCGACAAAATATATATAGTGGTTTTGCTTAATAGCAGTACACGATCTTAAAATCGTTAGGGGTGAATATACAATACGCATAAAAGCAACACCGTTATCTTAAACAAGGCTTTCAGACACACCGTCCATGTAGAAATAGAAGTGTAAGGATAGGTTGTCACCTGTTTACGCCAGAAATCCTTACAGACTCACGAAGAACATCTCTCCAGGTGAGTAATGTAATCGATCCGATTCGCCTGATCACCCTTCTGTCGAACTGGATAATATCTGCTCTACTGAAGCTATGGTCCAGTTATATCGCCCGGAACTAACTTTCATAAACGACTGCTTACGCGGAAGAGGACGGTAGCCAGAGAAAATTCACCAGTTCCAACAACCACATTTTGTGTTTATACTAGCGAGCATGCCTGTGTCAGAATTAAAGTTTGAAGTAAATAGTAGCAATACTAACAGCAGCAGCTGCGGGATCATTCAAGATTCGAACCCTCACCATATTATGCTGCAATATAAGGTCGTTTGTGACTGACATTGAAGACTTAAGAGGTTTTTGGGAAAATATATTTATCATTCGTTTAAGTCTAGCAACGCTAATAGAGTGGTCAACGTCTAGAAGAGTTGACGGTTGTAGGTGATGGTTTATGAACGCAGTGAGTATTTTGTGTTAATATGATGGCTTTTTCTTTCCATTTACGATATATCAGAATCGATTTGATAGAACCGTCGATGCGTCCTATGAAGCTGCTGTACGCTATTCCAGTCGATTATATACATAGCTACGTGTGTATTTGGTATGGTGTGTGCGAATGATGGCTCGTAGTGGAAGTCTCTAGAGGACTTCTTCATATAGAAATCTGATGTTTCGACCTACTCTTCGAGAGTAACACAGCCAGTTAGGGGATCAAGCGTTATCTAAGTGATATCGTGGGATCCTCAACTTTCTCCCGGTCAGACCAGTCACATGGCCTAAAAATATTCAATGTGAATAATATAATAAAAACAATGTATAATAATCACATGCAGATGCTAGCTTATAGCTTCAAGGGGATACACGGCCATACATACACAGGGACGTATAAAAAATCCAAACGCGTATTGTCCTAAGCGTATATATATTATAATTAAAATATGCCTGCGAACAGAAATGCGCAAAGCTAGAATCGTGCACATCCTTATCCGTTTAAGTGACGTTATTTATTACCCTATCTAATTATTGTTAGTGGGGTATCATATAGGTATATACTTACCGTATACATCGAATATCTACTAACTCTGGAAACGTGTGCCCATAAATAGATTTTTCTGGGTTTCACTCCAAAGCTGGTAGCGTCGAGTGATCAGCCTGTAACTAATGGACTCAATGTCGCGAGCGGTAGCGCCATAAATAACGAAAGCCCATTTCTTCATCTCCGCAAGTCGGTAAAAGTGTTCATTTTGCCAGACTCCATCTTTTGGCAGTGTTTGTTGAAGACGATAACGGCAGTCTAACGTCATTAGTAGATCTATCTGTCGCCATGGCGGTACAGTGGTAGCGTGTTTGTATATTTAACATGGAGACCAGTGAGGTAATCTAGATTCGAACACACTTCCTGTCATGATGGGAACCGTCCCTCTAAAGTGCTTAACGGCATTTCATAACAGACTCATCCAAATGGCCTTCTGCCTTAAGGTCAAGCTGGTTTTGATTTTCAGTTATCTCCTGTGGCTGCATTTGCGGATTGATCACCTCGGAACGGATTAGGCTACTTGCTTGGGTTTCCGAGAGTTTTTTTGTGACGAGACCGTCCTGGCGTGATGACATCATAGGGATAATACTCTTTTTGCGAACCACAAGATGGGGTAGGTTCGGATACTAAAATAATACACTATATATCGACGGGAAATACTGGCAACAGCTGTTGGCTTGCTGTTGTAGCCAAAAACCTCGCAATTGGCGCTATCGTGAGTGAGGTTCTGAATTCAATGCTTTTCTTCGAAGGCGTATTTGTGACAGGCAATCCAGTCAACTCCTTTTAGACTGCTGCGGTCTTTTTCTATCAGTTTCGGCCCAAAACTCCTATTGCCCCTGCCGCCAAGTGTCTTTTTAGCGAACTTGAACATTTTGATTGGCTTACAAAAAATTACATCAGTACCCAGAAGCGGCTTCCACTGTTCGAGCCTTATGGCAATGTGAAATCCTGACCACGCTTCACGGTCCTGTAGGCTAGGGTAATTGTTCTGCAGAATTAAAACCAAAATTTATTCAAAGACCATTCAAAGACATATTCTTTGTACATTCCGCATTCGTGCCGTTATTAGAGAATGTTGTACATATAAGCAAAACATTCCTTGCCGGCATTGACTAGTTCTGGAGTAACGGGCAGGAAGCAACGGCGGAACGGTATGATATACTTTGTTGTCTATGGAAACGTCACCAAATAACAAATGTTCACTGTATTAGCCTATACACATCCACGGAAACTCTCATGTTTGTTGTAAACGAATAACTTATAAATTCTAATGGAAAAAGAAGTGACACTGGGTAGACAAAAAATATCAGTGGCTGCAAAATCCTGTGCTGGATGTTCTGTGGCTTGTTAACCTACAATACCAATTGCACAAGCTCAAAATAATCCGCCTACCCTCTGACAGGTAAAAAACAAGCATCCAACACGAGGGAAAGCCGATACCGGAACTATACGTAGAATGATGTCCGCGGCGGTGATCGCCGTCTGGTAGTACTTCTGCGAGCCCTGACCATCGTACGCAACATGGAGGGGATCAAACGAAACCTGACTCGCGTATGTCATCGTAAGTGCGAACCCTCGGGTCTCGTCGCTTTTTTAATGGTAACCTTAAACTCGTGGGACTAGACAGTCGATTCCCATGTAAAAAAACAGCACGACAAGAAGCCAATGGTACACAGGGGACCAGTCGCGTCTTATTTTTCGTAAACTAGTGCGATAAAATATATTCGCGCCATTTATTCGATTTTATTTCATTCACGCCACTAAGGAGGCATTACAAAAAGTACTCAACTAATAAGACCTTGAATAAAAATTCAAGGCATGTGATAAACACGCATACGACTCACCAGAGGGATGCCATCGCTGGTTTTACTGCCATGAAGCTTTTGACAAGCGTTAAGGCCCACACATTTTTTGCTGACCTTTTGGGGTTGGACGAATGCGTCCAGTAACAAAATGATAGGATTTTATCGCCTCAAACGACAGGCGATGCTTAGGATGAACGTTCTTACGACCATTAAAAGCTAACAAATATTTACCAAGCCCTTCGTTGCGTATTTCGGCCAGTATTGCTATGATCATCCGATTAACAACGGTTGAATTGTAGGGGGAATTTTTTTTGCTCTGATATTCCCCTGCGTATCGTTGCATCTACGCGCATAGGAAACATCCACGTCGTAATAGTAAATGCTACTCTCTGGTAAACCGTATACAAACAGAGCCGATAATGCAAAATTTGGCTTAATAAGTGTCAGCTGTGAGTATTTTCGAGAAAAATTCGTTGATAGGACCTTCAATTGAACTCAGTTTAATGGAGGTAAGCTGCCGCTTCTTCATAGGGAGGTTGGTTTGTCTAACGGGTCATTCGTTTGGAAGACCCGCTATTAGGTCGTTTATTGACGTAAACTTCTTAATAATAACTCAACTAGATCTAAAACCTAGTGTGAAAAACGTATTCCTCTTATGACTCGACCTATAATAAAACTACATACGTTTAAAGACGTTTAGCGAAATTTTGGTTGGGTATCGCTGAAAATCCATTAGCGGAAAGCGTTAATTTCGTATGGTTCAAACAAAAAACGAATCAAGATAGATAAACTAGTCTTGGAATATGGTTCTGGCGATTAAAAAAAATTATTCTATTAATTTGCATCGGCTTGTTAAAAACTATATAATAATTTATAGGTTTGGCCTCGTAGATATCGGCCTTCAACATGTGACGTAGACAAGAAAAATTTTACCTATTAGCGAACGTGGCAATTCGTTCGTGGAACATAGCATTCCCTGCGTCTACGTTTACCGTATACACAATAATTATCTTGGATGTAGAAACTTTAGTTAAATATTACGGTTTTTAGATTATTGATACAATTTATTATAACAATTAATAATCAGCGTTATTTCATTGACGTTAAATTTGCGTAAAGCAGATGCTCTCATAGCACTGCTGGGCTGACCACATAGGCGTAAGCTCATATGACAAACCAAATCATTATTTAAGAATACGTTTCGGCCACGAAGGCCAGAAAGAAAAAACATATTTCAAACGCAAACGGTACTCGTATAATTGATGGTTATAGACCTATTGCTTTTTTATATTGCAAAATAATAAATGCTTTGAGTATTTTGTGCAAAACTCTGCCAGCTTCGGGTTTTACTACCATTGATCATTGCTTCGAACGACTGACCCCTCCTGGCACGAAATAAAATATGTGCCCAAGTAACCGCACTAGCTGTCGTTATGTATTGTCGATAAAAACGTCCCATCGCGGCGTCAGGCACCGAAATTATCGGGGCAGTCATCATCATGAGATTTATTCTACAAGGCATTATCCACAGACCACACGTTATCAACAAGCCTATCCAAATAAAATCACGAAGTGCATATACAATATATTGGTCAAAACTTATATATATATATAAGGTAGAGTCCTTTGCTGCTTTCGGGTACTCGGCGTTGAACTACGCCACATAAGTTTTCAGTACGTTTGTACGTGTGGATTCATAGAAAAACCGGTTATTCGTGCCGCATCTGTGGCTTGAATTATTTGGTAGCCGCGTGTTATTAAACGCTACATATGCTTCTCTATCAAGCGGCGAAACTCACTCGAGTCTTCGGTGTCGTAGACTTCAGTGGCACACTACAAGATTGATAGCACCTGTATACACATATGTATTTTGTCCATATGCGTTGATGCGCATGTTTAACTATGTAGCTATAATTTGTGCCGTCTTTGTCCCTTTAATGGTTGAACAGTAATGTGTCTCCTTTCGAATCTCAAGGACCTATTTTAGCTATGCGGCGTAAACACAACAGTCGTTCTGAAAGGTCTTACAGCGGGTTCATGCCTTACAATCGTGACGCTTAATCTTATTTAAGTATCATAATGTCAGTGGTATACCACACCTAACTAATTTTGTGTTGCGTGCAACTAGATTTTAACCGGGACTTACATCGTATGCATTCGCATGGTCCTGTTCTAAAAGACACGTTTCAGGCAAAGCCCTTAAACAGCTCCTTTTGTTCGTGGCGATGTTCTCAAGCTGGTACGTAAGCTTAACGTGGTTGCTCCCGTAAAGGCATAATATAAGCAACGATTCCACTTTATTGCTACGCTAACCTTTATTTTTTGCGCTGCGAGGATGGATAGGAAACGGATGATAACAATAGAAAGAAAATGTTCTATTGACAGCAAAACTATAACGTCAAACGACATAACTTTCATTAGTTTCCGTCTGTCCATCATAGAGACACACTAGCCCCGATGCGTTCACTATGAAACGTGCAGACAACGTGCAGCGTAACTGACGATGAACGCGTGCGAGGGCATTCGTGCCGGGTCGAAATCGTTCGTTATCTCGTGCCTTCCAACATGTTCTTCGTTGACCTCAAGTAGTAACGTAGGACTATCCGAATAAACTAAATAGCGTGCATATAATGGTCACGGTTGCTAATGCCACGACTTACATGGAGGGCCAGCAGCCGACATTGACAATGACGAGTTTGCAAATACGAACATGCAGCCCACACAAAACGACCTATTAGTTAGTCCAGGTAGCTTATTTTGGTGCGGGTCGATTATGGACGCGTTTCAACAAAAAGTTTTAGGTAAATTGCTTTAGAATAAACGATATGAAAAAAAGTGACACGATTTCACGCCCGGTACTGCCGTTAAGCATCGCGAAACAGATTATATATATATGCGCTTTGTCACTACTGCATTATAACGGAGACAAGTTACACAACTGGACGGTTTCAACAGCCGAGTTTTCAGCTTTCAGCAGCACTGAGTTCCGCTGAAGGAAAACACTTACCGCGAATACCGTGTAAGTGCAAAACTTTACTAAGGAATTATCATAATGCGATAACTTAACTAAACAATCAATTTGAGTTCTGCACTGGAGGGACCGAACTTGACGTAAAGTTTAACTTCGATTCACATAGCATCAATTGTACTATAAGCCTCGGATGACAGCCG
The DNA here is from genome assembly GCF_002532875.2 of Varroa jacobsoni. Classification (NCBI taxonomy): domain Eukaryota; kingdom Metazoa; phylum Arthropoda; class Arachnida; order Mesostigmata; family Varroidae; genus Varroa; species Varroa jacobsoni. The sequence goes on along the minus strand of NW_019213296.1, from coordinate 188,838 downwards.
GTTTTATAACATGCTCACTTACTGATCCATTGTTTTTCGCTTATTATTTTTATATTTCCAATTGCGACTCTAATACGAGGTCTAATGTATTCTACATATCAGTCTTAGTTTCGACCTAGAAGATAAGAAGCTGCCGTTTTAACTATTTTTTTTCTTCGGAATAAGATTTTCTGGAATTACAACACCAACAATGTCATTCTTAGGGGAATGAAATAATTAAATAAGATATTAATATTACCGGGACGTGGTATTTGTACCTCATTCCCACAACGTTACAATGCCAAAAGAAGATTTTTATTTCATGGTAGCTTGTATACCGTATTCATTCGACAACAGACGCTTCATGTCTATGCCCATGTTACGATACAAGTACAATAAGCGTTTTTCTTTATTGAAATCGGTCGAGGGTGAGTAATAAGTTCCATGAAGAAACGCGGCGCTTGATGTACATAATATTCTAAATCAACCACTAAAAAGCTGAAATAACCGCACGAAATCCCTAGAGCATGCAGTCACGCTTCATCTGAAGAAGAAAGAACGATTTCTTCGTTGGAAGCGTCTATCTAAAACTACCATGAACTCTGAGTTCCTTTTACCAAAGAGCTAGAAATGGTACGTTAATTAGTCTACGAGCTTATCGGACATTATGAAACGACCTGTGTCCGTGAATCACAAATATAAATTGATTTTATTGAGAATTATCGCGAAGTCATCAGCCTGATACATTAACCTTGACCGGGGCTGATATTGGAAGCGTCGACAAAAACGACCGAAGCTCGTATTAGGAAATTATCCAATTTCGTATTGATGTTCTATAGGTAACAAACGATTTCAACATGTCCGCGAGTACGCATAGAATCCTTAATGCATAAGTAGTTTATTGATATCGCGTGCAAGCAGAATGAAACGGCCTGTTAGATGGTGTCAGAATGAAGCTGATTATAGATACTAGAGAACATATTTGATATAGAGAAGAGACTTCCCTTTGGATTTCTTGCAAAGTTGCTAGTCTATTTCTTGAAGCAATTTCCTATTGTAACACAATCAATGTATTCATCATTTGTTTTACTCTTCAAGAAGATTTACGCGTTTGCCCTTACGTAATCTAGAAGCATTTTCATGATTTGCTCTCTAACGTGCCCTCGAATATGAGACTTTTTGATTTTGTTCAGAGGTCACCAAGTTTCACTTCTGCCACAGAAGTGTGGGACGTACTTTCGGTTCACTATTCGCTAAACTCACAGCTACTGAATGTGTAATTAAGCAACAGAATTTCGAGGCATTTATAGGCTCACATGTTTGATTTTTTCCCTACGGTGACGTCCATTAACGCTATTGGGAACCTGTAGACAAGGTCGATTTCTCTATGTTCCCAATACCGACCGTAACCCTCGAAAACTGAATTTTATTCTTTGTCGGATATTCTCTTTAAAGTGTGTATAATTTGCACACAGCTAGTTGACTGTCACCCTTCTTCGGTCCTGGAACTCGAATTAAAGAACTCAACTTGAAAAATCTAAAACGCAACGGGAAGTAACTGTTGAAACAAGCTATGGCCTTAGGCTCGACGACGGCAACAACAACCAGTCGAAATAGTCCAAACTTTAAAAAGTCGTTAATTTTCCCGAACAGAACAGGACTGCATTTACTGCATTTTTATTTTGACGCCTGTGGTGGTGCCCACACAATTTCCATTACTAGCACTTTAATTCACCCTGGCACTCAAGGATATACACCGTAGAAACATTGCCTTTTGTACATTTTCTACAAAATTTGTAAACAAACTCTCGAGGTATGTCCTAAAACGTAGCCTGCACTTTTATTTGCTACCGTTACCGACGCATTGATTTTTCCTTTGCTCGGGCTGAATTTTCTCGATAGCGACCGTTTCTAATCGATCATATAAGGGGTACAGCGATTTGTGCCGTGGCATTGTTATTTGCAATCGCTTTTGTTCGCTACCTCCACTTTAGAAGGCTATGTAATAAGAAAGCAAAAAATTTGCTGCCATTTGTGGAATCGCATTTAAGCGAAATGGACGACATTCGATGATTTCTACTATTCCAGAACTACGTAATATTATAACGTAATAATCAGCAAGGACATTTTTTGTATACAAGTGTATTCAAATGGCACTTCAATGGTATTCGAAGATATTCTTTACCTACAAACCAAACAACCGAGCATGTACAGTCGTGATTAGAATTGGTTTCTGGGTGAGTTAGCTGATCTGTCGTACCCATTTTTTGCAGAAGACCCAGCTTTACTTTTACATAGGCCAAATATACACTTGCAAAATGTACAGAAACAACCTCAGCTGGCTAAACTCAGAATTTCGTTAAGTACCCTCAACACTTTGATAGATTGAACACTCGAAATGAATTGTAGTGCCCCCTTTTTAGACCCGCAGCCCGAATTGTTATTCCTCTATTTACGTTTACTTAAACAGCCTCGAAAGCCAGTTTAGACTTCCTGTTGAGCATTCTCTATCTTTGCGAATCTTGCCGCCCTTGTCTTGGGTAGCTTATGTTTTTCTAGTAAGGGTCCTTTAACTCGTTTGTTACAGCTCTTCCATTATTTTCTGGATGCTTATATCCTCTGCTAAGGTTATTGAAATATTACCGTCTGGAAAAGCTTGGCGATGTAGTCAAGTGCGCTACTCTAGGCAACCGTGTGTCGGGTATCTTAGTTGTCCTTTGTATACAGAACACAAGAGATCGAGGGAGCTTTTTTTAGCACATTGCAGGTAACTATAAAGGCCTGTGTCCTGTGGGGAACTGCGTGAAAAAGCAAATTAGCATACCACCAGCTCTTCTAGGCATTCGCTTTTCATGCAGAATGATTACTCCTTTACTGTAGAATCTAGTCCGAGAAATGCATTTTATTTTTTTGTTGCCAAAGTCTCAGGGTGACTATTGTGTTGGATGACTACCCGGATCAGCTCGATTCCTCCGTCGCTCTCTAGCCTTAAGGTCGCAAAATATTGTTCTTGCGAAAACTAAAGCCTATTAAGCGCTTGGCGCCTAGGATGAGTGCCCTTTTCGTACTCATTAGCTTCATGATCGAATGGATCAGGATCCCCAAGAGCCAGCTGAACAGTGCAACAGTTGTTAACAAAAAAAAAATGGTTTTAGTAAATTCAGAGTAGGTTGAAATATTACATAGTGACGTACTAATAAAATTAAAAGTCAGTACTACCTCTTCGCCAAATCGTCGTAGCCAGTTTGTGAACCGCTCAGTAATCATCATCAACATGGACCCTAACCCAAGATCTATCTACCATTATATATAGGTATGATTGTTCCCGTATCAACAAGCATGCTTCTAATATTAGCTCGTTGCCACGTAGTTATCATGCAAACGATATCAATTTTAAGCATCGTGGAATATTATATGGAACACCATCAATCGTTTAATTCAACTCGGATTCAATTCGGACCAACTATCGTAATATGGATGGGATCCTCTGCTATAGGAAGTCACACTGGATAGAGACAAGTAGATTATTTCAGCCGTAGTTGATCAAAGGTGTCCATAATCGTAACTGGCTTCGTTCGTGGTAGTCTATGCTCTAAAATGTTGCAATACAAAAGGTCGGCACTAGATAATAAGGTAGAAAATTACCATTTATACTTCCAAACATTCATTTCACTTTCTAGTTCGTTAAACCAATCATCAGCAAAATCGTTACTCCCTGCCTTTATTACATTTAGTGTTATCGTTCATATTAATACTTCTATTCTTCGCTTCATCAGATTAGTTGTGTCCTATTTCTGGTATTCAGAATCTCGGCCACGGTTGGTGTTGCAGCAGTGAGGGCTCAAATTCGTGACTTTTTTTTTGTAGTTAAATAAAATACATTTGTCCTCGGAAACGTTTAGCGACTTCCTGAGCATGCCGAAAATCATCAACTTTGTAGCTGGACGATCCTGATGCAATGGACCCTGAAGAACTATCTCCGAAGATCTTAGCCTTGATGTACTCCTTTCCTCTTTGGGCCGCCCAGTGGGCGTAGTACACAGGTGCAGGAATCGATACCGCCCTAGTTAACGTTGGTTCGTCAGCCACGTTGAAATCACCATGAAAAAAGAAGCAAAGTGGACAATGAGTAGTTGGAACACAATCATTAAAGTTACTATTTGTCGCTAGGAGAATTTGCATGTCACTGACATTAAATGACCGCTAATAAAGTTTGTCACACTTATGTTTTTTATACGTATTAGCTAACTAAAGAACACAAATTAGTTTGGTGCAGCCTCGTGTCTTGTCTCAGAATAATACTAGCTCACGACGCGAAAATATGGTGTAGCGTATGTTTACGAACGGCCTGACACTGGATTTTTGTTTGTTTTTTTGTTAGTAATAATATTATCAGTATTCGCAGGCTAGGCTTTGTGCTCAGTAATATATGACTAGAATACAGTCGACGACTGTATGTTGTGGCCGCGTTTCTATTAACTATACACACTTAGAGATGAATTCACAAACAGACACGTCTACATAGATAGTACGTATGTTTATAGGAATAATAAGTTTTCGGAGAAATAATCAAATAGATGTGTCTGCACGCACTTGGGGCAGCGGGCATACGTGTAGCACAGAAAATACGAAAGCTCTTCAATCTCCTGCAGAGTATGGTCAGCGTCATCGTGAACTACGTGGTAGTGGGCAGGTATCGAAGTTCCCAGAGGGCCATAATGGGAGCAGAGGTAGAAGTCGAGCAGCTGCGGGTGGACAATATCGGTGTCAACTACCGTTCCTGTATAGTTTAACATATCATAGTGAGGTTAGCGTGGGATTGCCAAGGAAAAACAGATTTGGTGGCAACCTTTGATTTGTTAATATTATCTGCTTTGCAAGGGTTCATGTTTGTGAGAAAGTTGTCTATCTTGACAACTGCGCAAGTTATGAGAATAATTCTTGTAGTAAAGCAAAATAATCTTATTCGAACGTAACTAACAGCTGTAATTTTGAACTATTTATCGGTAGCTTTTGCTAACAATGCACGGCATAATCGTTACCGCCCAGCTGCGATCGTACATTTCGAGCAAAAGCAGATACTTGCCAAAAAAAGCCAAGAAATTTGACAGCTAATATTGGACTGGAAGTAAGGGTAATGAATATTGAATTCCGAAATATTGGCTGATTGTTTTGTGAAATGGCAATCGATATTAGATTTCTGTGGCGCCGTGCGCTACTGACCCGGCGGAACGTTTTTGCTTCTTCCAACTGCTTGTTTAGGTTTAAAACGGATATGATGACGCTTCTGGACGATAATAAAGGTCGTTTTAGGGGCATAGTCGTGCCTTATTGCGTGGCACGCCTTTCGAATAGCGATCATTTCGTAGTTACGCACCTGACGGAAAGATTTTAAAGGGTTGATTAGTTCATACGCGTCCAGCCACGATATAGCGAAATGCGTTTCGTTTCGCTCCGTTGACTATATTCACAAACTCTACCTCTTTATTAAGCAAAGGTAAAAACAAACGTAATACAAACACCCCAACGTAGTGTCCGTGATACTTGAAATTAAAATGGCTTCCTACATATAAGACGAAACACCAGTTGTGTCTTACTTTTGGTTGGATATTACGCTTCTCTATGTTCATAAAATCTAAAGTAAACGTCCAACTCATGTTTACTCACACCCTCGAACTGTAATTCGGCGACGCCATCCCGATAGTAATATATAACTTCAGGAAGTCGTCCATTTGCAGTTTCCTGGAATTTCTCTAAACATTCGATCATCATCGTTTCAAGGTCCACAATAACCTCGATTCGGTTCTTGTCGTCGCTTTTCGTTTGGACAGATGTGGTCGTATAATATCTCGATGGCAATGGGTCTAATGAGGCAACGATTGACGCTATCGACGGTGTGGATTTATCGCCGGGGGCCGGATGATTGACATCGGCTCCGACAATCATATACGGTCTTTTGAGCCTGGCTGGCTTATCCTCGGGACTGATCCGCCAATTTGTGCCGCCACACTTCATATTAATTTTTAGCATAAGATTTTCGGCAAACATCATTGCTGCAATATGTTATCAGTTGTGAGATACACAAACAAATGGTAGCGTTTTTCAGTTTTTCAATTCAGTGTCAATTAGAGCATTCCTTGATAAATTATATATATATATATATATATATATATATATATATATATATAAATTAAATAAAAACTTGAACAAAATCCTTGATAAAAAAATAAATATCGTATCACTGCGGCATTTATTTCAGGTCTCTTTCAAAACCAAGCATTGTGAAAACCTGTAAATCTTCATCAATGGAAAAATGCAATCGTCTGCAATCTGATTTCATTTATCTATTTAATATTATTATTTTATATTTATTTAATAATATTCTAATAGAGTAATAATAAATCTAATAGGTCTCGTTTACAATGTGGACTGTTCGAGTTAACATTCATTGACTTTACCCCATCGCTCTGCGTACACTTCCCAGTCTAGCCATATCTGTCAATCGATACCTATTTTGATACTCACAGCTGGCTTTTCCTATATTGCGTTCCTTCAAACACTGCGTCCTCATGCAGAGATCTGTAGTTTCAGCCTCCATCTTAACGACAGAATAGTTGGTTGAATGGCCTAGAACAACAATTGTCATATCTGGCTCATGGTTCCTCTTAACATTGGCAAGCATCTCCCTCTCAGAGACATTTCTGCAAACATTTCAAGATGAAAATTAGCTCTTGCAACAATGTCATTTAGCTGCGTATATAGCAGTAATATCAACGAACACGATATCAGCAATATTGAATTCATCGCAGTGAACCACAGCTCAAGAGTCGTAAATGGGCAGGAGAGCGAACACAATGTGGATGCTCCGGTTGAAAAATGCTAGATTATGCCTCTCCAATCGTATGAAATAAAAAAGTCTCAATTAATTTAAGGCCTAGACTCATTGAAGAAGCCTGACACTCCTGTAAATTTCTGCCTTGAGGCAGTTACCTTCGTTTTGACACCGCTCGTTAGAGTATTGATATCATATGCTTTTTCAAGATTCATTTAATGACAGTTTATAGAAATAGCTAGCCGAGTACTCACTGCTGAAACCTTACTACACTCAGCTGCCCTGGTTCCATGCCATACTTATTGGCCACATTCATTAGTTGGTTCACCATCTGACTCGATTCGTTCCCGCGCTCCCGACAGCCGTGGATAGCCACAGCCCATCTTCTCAGCTTAGCGGGTGTGGTAAACTGGTAATTTCTATCATTTCTCCAGCCTCCATCACGTGGTACGATCAGCTCGCTTCTGTCTGCATATTTGATTCGAGGAGGATCCAATACGCGGGCTTGTACATCAACCTATGGAATACATTACCAATTGGTAGCCAACACCGATATGATACGAAAGTAAAAAATTCAAAATTCAACTAATCCCGCAGTTTTGTATTGAATGCTCGTTAGTTTACTGCAACGTGACCGAAGTAATTAGCTCGATATGGCAATTGTCGAAAGTAGCAGAAGTATTAGCCCCCTGCCATTGAGAGATTCTCCATACGTACTGGTTCTATACTGATCGTAACAAACCGAAAAAGAAGAAGAATCATGGTCCCCTTGCCGGTATCAACAATATCGTTAAAGCTATAACTGTCATATCATTGTGGCGGTATTAGTTAGATTTACGTCGCTCGGTATTGCCCTTAATAAAATTTACTTACTGGTTTTACATCGAAGCTCATTTCAAATTCTTTCATATAATTAGAAACCGTTTGCTGAGTAGCCTTTGCTGCGTTAACTAATTTCTCGAAACGGTGATCCGGTTGAATTGCGGTTGATCTAATTAAAGTCGCTGTTTGCATTTCCGAAAGCTTCCGGCGGCAGTGTTGGCCCGGTGAAATCATGCAGCACTCCATCGGTACTTTAGTATCTTTGCGATGAATGACACAAGGCAAGTTCGGAAACCTAAGTTGGATATTGTACTTTTCACGGAAATACTGAGCGACCGAAATACGCTTGCCCTTGTAGTCAAACATTTCACGGTTCACCCCAGACAAGCTGAGGGATACAATTTTGTGCTTCCGTTGCGGGTTCAGATGAGTGTGGGTGACCAATAGCCCCGATAGCTGCTTCTGCAGATTCAATCTGTCCTTATCGCTTAGACCTCGTGAGTAGTTGTAGCGATCGCCCAAAACTTCTTGAACGAAGTCCGATACTAACATTGCTTTATAGAAGGCAGTGGTGCTCATATCGAAATTGACCAGGGGCTTCCAGTTTCCGAGTCTGACAGATACATAGAAACCCTGCCAGTACTCGAGTCCACCGCCCAGGCTATTATTGACGTTTGGCTGAAAATTGATCGTGCACATAACATACAACATTCAATACTTGTCTATATTGTCTCGATGTTGAAATAATTGGTTTACTCGAATAGTTGCACTCGGTGGTGCGCTTGACCGGTTCAATAACACGTTTCTACATTCATCGGTAACACCTTAATTAACATGTTACAAGATACATATGTGATGCGATTTTTCGTGAAACGATGGTGGCTTGAACTGAAAGGAAAGAAAAATTTACAAATAACCTATCTAGACCTAGACGCATTACATACTATATAAATAATCAGATTCTATATAGATAGTGCATTAAGCTGTGATGATCAGTTATTTGCAATCATTACACGCTACAAAAGTCGGCGCTCTACATGAGGCGCTGCAATTCCGATTATATACACAAGAATGGCTTTAATGTGCTACACACCCCTGGATCTCTGAAGAAGCTTCTGCCAACCGGAATGTTTGACACGGTCAGTCCTGTACGTAAGATGATATCGGCCGCTGCAATAGCCGACTGCGACAGGTCAAATGATGCCTGATTGTTATACATAGCGTGCAGCGTTGCAAATGAAACTGCACTTGCGGGTTTTAGGCTCACGAAGAACACCCGATCCGCACCTTCAAATTTGATTTCCACTTTGAAGATTTTATCCTGGAAAAGGTCAAATCGCCACTTACACAACGTCTTTGGAAATCTTTCTTTTGATTACCCTATGATTATCTGTAATCTAGATCAGCGCCGTAATCGTATTTTATTTATAGTCCTTTTTTGCTACATTAGACATTATTACAGTATTCATTCATTTCTTTGAGAAAAACGCTCGTATCTTAAGGTCGTTGATTATTAAGGAGGCTATTTGCTGCGCTGATACGTAGCGTACGTACAAATCGATAGTTCTACGATTGAATTTTAAGGCAAGCTGCTTTTACTTACACACATGTCATTAGGTAGTTTCTTCTTGAAATATGCGTTACTGCGGCCATCATACGCCGGTAAACAGTTTCCTAAATTAGCTTTATAGGTTTGCGCAAATTTCATCATGACTAATCGATTTATAACGGTCGATGCTGGACGAAGTTTCAAATCCTTGGGGATCTTAGTCACGTCTTTAGGGTCCGCTGGGACCACGTGCACATCGTAATGGTAAACTGTTCCCTCGGGCAGACTGGAACACAGCACGCAAATTACTCACATGACTAGTTATTCACGGGTCACGAAATAGAAACATTTTTGTGGGACATTGTCTCAGTGGGATATAAAGCAAGTACTTAACCGATGGCCTAATCTAGCTTGCCCAGATTCATTGCATGACAAGGAATTCTCGTTTTCCTACTGTGGTTTCATTGCTCGAAGGTTACATTTTCAAATGTCAATACGTTGAGTTTTTAACCATTTTAAGGGCTATATAGGCCAGGGTCAAATGGGACCGAATTGCAATTCGAGCTAACTGTAACAGGCCCATTTAGGTTTAATAATAAGAATTTTGAGTCAATCATTCTGATGTATAATCTTTGTCTGTCAACAACGTTATAGCGCTCTTCTCATCTATCCATATATATATATATATATACACAGGCGTGTGTCATTTCACACTTACTTGATTGGGAACATATTGGCTTCTATTAGGAGTTTCTTGCCTCTCTTTCCAGTTTCTTTTTTCTGAGCAGTAGACCGTAGGAAAAGTTCCGGTGCTGGATCTCTAAATAACTCAAAGAATTTTTTCCTCAGTTCCTTCAGATCGGAAACATTGGGAATGGCACTATGTCCCGTCGAGCGCACAGTTGGCTCAGCCGGATCTCCTGAAGCCTGCGGTGGCAGAGGTCTCGCTTGAAGTGCGCCAGACGGGCCCGCCTCTTGTTGTTGTTGTTGTTGTCGCTGTTGTTGTTCTCGCTGTTGTTGTTCTCGCTGTTGTTGTTCTCGCTGTTGTTGTTCCTGCTGCTGCTGCTGCTGCTGCTGCTGTTGTTGTTGTTGTTGTTGTTGCTGTTGTTGTTGTTGTTGTTGTTGTTGTTGCTGTTCTTGCTGCCGCTGCAGCTGCTGCTGCTGTTGTTGTTGTTGGGCACGCCGCCGAGACTTCTGGCCATGTCCCCGTCCCGGTCCCGGTGCAGGTGCAGGTGCAGGTGGAGACCGCCTCTGCTCCTGTGCCGCAGCAGGGGCTGCTTGCAAATGTGGGGCGACAGGTAAATATCCAGTACATTGCCGTCGACTGTTCTAGTTTTACCGGAAGTAAATTATGCATGACTTAACTGTTTTCAGTAAAATGCTACTACAGGTGTTGTAAGCGACAAACTTAGACGATGTTCAGCGTTATATGTATGTTCATGAAAATAGTTGCCCGTTAGAACGACGCCTATTCACTATGTATTATATACGCGGTGATTGTACACTTCGTAGATATTTTATTCGAATACGAAACATTCATTTTCTAAAATAGATTTCGTCCACTTCACAGCATGTAGACATGCCACTCCAAATAGTCTCGGCCGGCGTATGCCATAAACCGTGCATATCAATGTTCTTGCGCGAGTATGCCACTTAGTACGTGCACATGCCTTCATGTAGACAACGTCTGTTCCTTAAAGCGTCTGATATTCGATTTATTAATTATATTTATCTAAAAACGCTGATTTATTATAACATTGACACTAACTGTACAAAGTTAAACTCAAAAAGATCAGCATTGTACAAGGATTACCTTGTGGAGCTGGTGGCGGAGCGTCAGGAGCATCCTGCGAAGAACCGGGTTGCTGTTCGGCAACTATAACCACAGCAAATCAGGATCACGCAAAAAGTGTAACTTTTGTCCATACTGCGAGACCATACTATAGAAAGTGTCATCTCACAGAGAATGATATAATAAATATCTCTAAATTATCTGCCAAAGCGGAGACGTATGCAGCAATTTATATTGCCGTAATATTGTGTTGGCGTACTGTATATCTGTCTGTTGTATTGATATTAGTGTTATGCAGTTTAAGAGTTAAGAGGCAAAAATTTATACACAAAAAAATTGATAGATCAGCATTTTTTTCCAGCATAAAACCACTTCCAAGTTCCGCATGCATAAACGCCATGCACATCTAACAGACGCTTTTAAATGTGAAGAAATAAAGCTTCCAAATAAACTCGTGTGTTCACTCCGCGAAAATCCCTCATCGTAACTAACCGTACCCCGAAGCTGCGCAGTATCAAAATACATAATACAACAGAGTTGTTACATGCTACTTTTTGTTTGCTAGTTTTGTGTTATCGTTCGTTAGGTGCTACGGTTTATGTAGACTATTCTATACAATATAATGTATAGAAAGCTAATCGGGTACGTCTCTCATTTTCAGCATAAAGCTAAGTCTACAGAGTAAGACTTTTTTTTTAACCAAACGCTTAGCAAATACCGAATTCATTTAATACTTCACCTATTCGTTTAACTTATGTTTTTGCCTAAAACTACCCTATTTATTGTAGGTCATAACCTAGATCCCATCTGAAATGGCTTCCTTTGAAAAATACATAATTTAACCGGGTTTTTCAAAAGATGCTCAGAACATCCTGAACTGATACTGAAATTGGAATTGCTACCAAGTGCTAGCCGCAAATTCTTTCTGAAACGGTATTAAAACGCCCGCCAATACACAATGGCCGACTCTCATTATTTTGACTATGCTATGCTTTCACAATCAATAGCACATGTTTATCCTACGTACGACTTACGAGATTGTTGAGATAAGATAAGGATTTCTTACACTTCTCCTTGTTGATGCAATTTATCAAAAGGAAACAATAAGTACGGTACTTAACGGCTATCTAAACACTAACAAAGATAGAAAATTGTGACCACACCTTGCCCAGTTCTGCGCATGCCACGCACGCTTTTGCCGTGACCTGATCTTTTTGCCATTCTCCGGCCTCCACGGAACTGTGGCTACGAATCAAATACCGTACAAGTTGCTTAACGTTCTGTAATCGATAGATAACACCACAACAAAGGAACATAGCAGTTTAAATCACAAAATGAGGCGCTTACCTTCAATAGGAGTGTCGCGAAAACTGATCGTAGCTACTCCTGGTTGATAGTTCTGTGATGATTACCCTTTTTGACACTAACAGTATACTGCAGAATAAAACTAGCCGACTAAAATTTTTTCTTTATTTTGATTTGTGTATTTCTTCGGGCCATCCCAAAAAATACTACTTGCAGCACACGTGGAGCTATCCGTTCACTCTGTGATAGCGCCTGCACCAACAAATACAGGGGATCAAAAAAACGAAACTGTTTGTTGTCGTTAACTGTTGTTATTACATCGGCCGACCTTGTGCAGAGCTGAATACGGCGAGTTTGAGTATTCAGCGGTAGCCACTCCAGTGAACTGATACAGATGTTTCAAGCGATAATGAAGCTAAGCCTATGAAAAAATTCGGTTACAAATTAAAGTTACAGCTACAAATGAAAATTGTAACCTTTTCGCTCAGGCATAACAGAGCCAATTGTCTTGAGGTTAAATATTTTATCAATAGCAAACGCTTGCATTCTTCCGGTCGTTGCTGTTCCCACAATCGAGCGCTTCGAGAGAATAGGCTAACAATCAGCGGAAGCGCTGAACCTTTTCAAAATAACAGCTCGTAGCTCGGCCTTGATCGCTAATACGCGATTATTATCCGAATTAAGCACAACTGCAAAAGGAACCACGGCTTAACATAAATAGACGAAATATTTCTAGAATCAGATCGAACCGATTCTAGAAATATGTCGTCTATTTCGAAATCAGGGCCTTACTGGCCGTGTCCACCTATTTTTTTTATAGTGGCAAACATGTAAGCCACGTAGCAGCATGCCGTTCTCTGGATCATGGTTAAAATCATTTTTTGCTCGCGTTGGTTAAAATCTTTTGTATAGCATACGAGAACGGCTGCTAGACGCTCGTAGTTGCCCGATAGTGGAGTCCCGTTAAATAAAAATTTGCCCCGTTAGGATAGGTCGACTGTATTTCTTGCTCGGTATAATCTACATATTTGTACGAATACTCACTTGGTAAGAATCCTGTCAGGCTCTTCTCATAGCCTAATTCGGAGCTTTCAATCTCTATTTTTAGGTCACCGAAGCGTGTCTACTGCGAACGAGCACAAAACCAGATCGTAGCGTATTGAGCTATTCTTTGCAAACTATGATACGGCACGATAGATTTTAGGGCAAATTTAGGCCTTACTGCCTGCTTCTGTTTTAGCGTAGTCACTCTACTCCGCGAGAATTCTATTTGCATCACAACGTGCTTATTCCTTCACTGCAAAGTGATCTTAAATCTCGTCCGACACGGACACACAAAAATCGTTTGTACCTGTAGAACGCCTTAACAGGGCGTGTGAGAGGGAACTGGTGGCGAGGGTAAAGAGAATCTGTAGAAACTAAATGTGGCGTGGCCATCGCCAAACTGAACGTCCGATGTATAATTCCGAACAAAAGTAACATGAATTAGCTGAAAGGAAATGAATTGACATTTTGCATTATGGCAACGGAACTTAACGGATATCTACGATATGTTGTTGCGTAATTACTTTACGGTAAAACTTACATGTATAGATAAAGGAGAAATAGCTATCAGATTGATATTAACTTCTATTGATATTAACTTAATTTCTTCTATAAGAGAAAGCTCATTCGGTAGAGTTTAACTGGGAGTTTAACGGTGGTAGAGAGAATCATCGTATGATTTATTTCCACCACCAACTGTGAGTACAGTTCACTGCATATATTGTCGCTAGGTAAAACCAAAATGTTTGCTATAAGTGATATTTTATTTTTCTTAGTCAACTAATCTTTAGAATGAAATGCCATAGTTTCGAGTAGACTTTAGTTAAAAGCAAACCTGTTCGTATGACTTTGTACCTGCTAGCGTTAACTTCAATGACGAAACCGGCGTAACTACCAAAATTAGACTAAGCCAAGAACCGCAACTCAGGTCTGTCATGAGCGTCCTACAAATAGTACATGTCGTTTATTTGATCGTTCCATTGGGTCAGTGATATTTAGAGTGATAGTGTATCAATAAACTCAATATAGACAAAGGCAGGAATTGTTCTACACAGTGGCCAACACAACGGCCAAACAGTCGGCGAAAAGGGAAAGAGATCGACCAAATTGCTTTTTTTTCTGGTGCAGCGATTGTGTGTCGTTTATGTCTTAAGCTAGAACCTGGCTGTACGTCAGCATAGCAGAAGCTGTGGACACTTCGGCCATACTGGCATCGACACGTAGGGCACTTTGCCCTTCCCAAGACGAGCGAAATTCAGCTCCAATCACAAAATCCACTTGCTTACGCTAGAGCTATTTAACAACAGCTTTTCATGCTATACATATAATTTCGTCGCAAACAGCGAAGTACATTCGCTTTTTTATTTATTCGAATACGTGTTGAATTATAGCGAAGTTATCAATACGACAAGCGATAGCGTCTGACACAAGCGGTCCGGACCAACCGCCGCCATAGATTCACGTTTTGACATAGACTTAAGTCGGTACGTGAGTGAGACCGATCTATAATAGTTGAGCCCAATGCTGCCAAATTATCACGGATAATCATTCGTTCACCGAGACCCGGTGAATGGTTAATACGCATATGGTATTTTCTAAGCAGATCGAATCTTTTGCATTGGCAGCCAGTTTCAGCCTTGGCAAATATGCAACTGTTGACATAAACAGTGAACTTATTTGCTAGTTAGTGGGTCAAGAGTAACTTGATCATTTAGCTACATCAAAAGCATTCAGATTAGACGCTTGTACGCGTTTCGGGTATGAAAACTGTTGATTGGTTTCGAACGCGTATTTAGCATCGTCATACAAAACCTACCAATGCACGTAGCAAACCAACGTGTATGTTGAGCATGTCATATTTGACCTGTCTGGTTTCATTCCACGCACTTGTCGTAAAAAGTCATTGTAGCAATGTGTGTATAATTGATGTGTAACCACGTTTAAGTACAGTTATCGCTGATTGCTGCGTAGCAAACCATGACTTACTGGGCAACACTTGAACGCAATCACCATCAAGATACCGTTATCTTATCTCGTGTGGTTACTGGCTGTTTTTCGACAGCTCTTTATTTTCGCCGACCAGCCTCTAACAAAAAGCTGACAAATGCATTTAGCATGCAAGTATCTTTCAGATAGACCATCGCGATAGATTCAATCTATTTTTAATAGAGCTCCAGTAGCCACCTTGGATGAGTTGGAATGTTCTTGTAACACCTTTCATTCATGGTGATCTCTGACCTGAACGGAGGTAATCGGATCTCTCAAAGACGAAAATTAACGCTACAGATGTGTCCCGCTATCTTCCAGGGTTGATTGATGGACCTCGGCACTAACGACCTTAGAAGAGGTTGCTGTTCGAGTCCTGACGACTCATCTTCGGGGGTTATCTGTCTAATCGATGCCACTATACTCGTACGTTCGGTAAACTTCCTGTGAGGTGAATGCAATATGCTTTCTCTGACGTTTCACATCTACGTATGCTTTACTGCACCTAGATATGACTAATTTGAGTAAGTTCATACGCGAACTTTCGACCCGGATTTCAAAAGCTTAGACAGGTTGTTCTATTATGTAAAACACTAGCTACGTTCTTGTCATTGAACTTAACTAGTGGCTGTGATTGTGCCCTCCGGTCTTTGTTAGTGCTAGATTATTTCTATTCTATGAAATTGATGGATCCTTTACTTGGTCCACATTTACATACTGTTATACAGTGCAACTTCTAGTGATACTGTTTGATATATAACGTCTTACGACACACACCGTTGACAATCTTAGATATGACACTGGCAGTGGGCTGGCGACAGATACGTGTTGCAGTTGTAAATGTAAAACTGTAAGCAATTTCGAAATACAAATAGTCTGGCACTGTTTATTACTTCTCATTTCGAAGTCTAAGGGGAATTTATTTTAAACTTTACTGTCTCTCGCTAATCATTACTATTATTATGATTTATTTTAATCGTCATTAGTATTACTTGCTTGAGGAGACGACGTATATATGTTTTCATAGACAGACCTATCTCAAGACGGGCCAATAACTTAGGATGTATCTGTATCTCTTCGTTTGAAATTCAAGAAAACACACGTCACGAGTGGTCCTTATGCCACCGATGATGTGAAATGTCAGACAGTAGATAAAACAAGGGGCATGCATAATACAGTTTGGTTCTGTAAGAAACGCCTGAGATTATTTTTTATCAAGGTTTCTATTGTTCTGTTTTTAGAGCCCGGTAAAATCTACATAATATCGGTTTATTTTTAAATGTGATTGAATAAACAAAGCGTATACCGTCATTTTCTTTATACTACATGGCGAAGTAGTCCTGAGATGAGTGATTTGTAAAATTTCTGTTCCCACAGGTTTGTGAAATTTAAGCCTATTGACTATATAAGCCTGTTGCCAATAACAGCTTAACGGACGAATCAGCGGTATGAACATATCCTGAATAGTGCCTCAATATAACAAAATTGATAGAATTTATTTTCAAGGTTTCTTTTTTTAAAATAAAAACTTATAACAATATGCAGAGTTGGGAGATATTTGCATAGTTAGAAGAGAAATTGTACCTTTTTACTTTAGATATAAAGTATTCGTTAAGTTTAAAAGTAAATATTTCCTTCAAAAATTTGTTTAATATTTACATAAATTAAAGATTAGTGTTATGTTTTTGTCGTCGCTAGTTATGATCTTCCAAAAAATAGAACAAAACCTTGTCTATTGTCATGAAGTATGGAGAATGTGCAGAAACTTTCTAGTTGATCAAACTCTTGCAAGGCAATGTCAACGAATTTCTCAATGTTTGGCTTGATGTTTTCATAACTATGGGTAACCAACAGACAGTCCTTTCGAGTGGACCGACAAAGAAGAGATACATTCTAAAACTATTATATCAAAAAATTAATGTCCTGCCTAATAGATCAGGCGCTGATTTTACATAGAATTTTTTTTTACGATCGTGGTGGTACCCGCTCATACAGCAGCCCTAGCTTACGTGATCTAGTTGTGATGTTTGCATGTCAACTATCCTTCTTGTTTTCATGTATGCTGTGTTTTCATTAGGCGCCTGCTTCAAAAAGCAGCGCCTTGATCTCCTTTCTTTTTGAAACGTGAAACAAGCGAAGACCCAATCTGGCTACTAAGAGAGCTTTCGAAATGGTTTGCTAGCTCTTCATAGCACGCGACTGTTTCAAACACCAGACCGCCATCACGGACATACGACAGTGACAAGCAGCAATGGGATCAAAAACGAGCCATATACAACTTTTGAAATACTTGATTTGTTTTCATTTATCTAAAGTATGTTGAGACAAAAAAAAGAAAGGGTTTTTAATGCCGGTCCATATAAAAACTCTATTGCTTTCTTAGTGGATTCTTTGGAAATTTCCAAACCTTATGGCAAATTAACTGTGTTCATAATTGACTCACCTAAGCTTCTAGAGGCTTGAAAGCCAACTCTAGATATTGCTGTGCTATATGACAAAGTTGTTGAGTTCCCTACGCATGAATTGATCGACTTGGCTTGATGTTTACAGCTTGTTGGCTGGCCACGAAGGTCCAGGGCACGATACCCTTACGATGCAGTTGAATTCTAGCGCTTTTTGTACTCGTTCGTAAATTAAGGATGTTACTGTCTATGCGCGCGAACGGGACACAAAAGAGCTTAGAGCTGTGCAACTATGTATTGGACGAGTCTGCATTGACTAGCGTATATCCCATACAAGTCCATATTACGCTTATGTATTTATACTTTAACAACTCATCAGTAAAATCGTTTAGCACTGAGGATTGTCATTGATTTCTTATTCCAGTTTATACCACCATCAGCGGCAGCATCACCAGCGGCCGTACCTTCTGCAATAATAGTTGTATACATGTGGCTGTCTGTTTGTTTATCATATGTATCTGTGCTACGCCTGACGCTGCTACTCAAAGGTTCTACTGCTACTTTTTCAACAGCTATCGTTGTCATAGTGCAGCTGGGTTCGACTGTCTGTGTCTAGCTTCGTTAGCTGCTGGCGACTAGGCAGGCGCTAGTTCGGCGGCTACGTCGTTTCCTGTTATGGTCCGGGCTCCTCAGTCTGTCGTTGCGGGCGACTTCTTTTGGCGCAAGGCACCGTCGTGCGAGCAACGTGGTGCTGCTGAGCGGTCGGCGGCGATCGGTAATCAGTGAGGCGCCGAGGCCCCCTGTGTGATAAAAGACAATCCAGTCCTGTTTGGTGCGATACAAAAAATAAAGGTCGAGTGCAAGTCGCCATTGCGTCGTGCAACGGAAGTCTGTGCGTGTGTAGGAGAGAGAGATAGAGAGAGAGAGAGAGAGAGAGCAAGCGAAGAGTTTCTCTTTTGTCATCATTGTTCAGATTGTCCCGGAGATTGAAACCAGCGACGTTGACCGCAGACGCTTGACACCATGTCGGAGATGCACGAGGAGGAGCAGACATGCCGAATTGAGGCTGTCGTCACCAAGTACAAGACCGCGGGTGAGATCGTCAACCGCACTCTAGTCAAGCTCATTGAGAAATGTGTGGCTGGAGCCTCGGTACTCGACCTGTGCGAATTCGGCGATAAAGCGCTCACCGAAGAAACAGCAGCGGTTTTCAACAAGAGCAAAGATATCCGTAAGGGTATTGCATTCCCTACTTGTATCTGCGTTAACAATTGTATCTGCCATTTTTCACCGTTGAAAAGCGAACCCCCCGTCGTTCTGGCCACTGGCGACGTCGTCAAAATTGATCTGGGCGCACATATCGATGGTTTTATTGCGGTCGTCGCGCATACGCTAGTTATCGGCGCCACAAAAGAGAATAAGGTAAGAACAGAACGGGACACCTAGTGTTCCTGACTGATAGAACGATAATGATTAAGAGGTGTACAGATGGGACTGCTTTTCCCATTCATAACCTAATTAGCAGAGCCATGTTCAATGAGCTGAGGTCTGCTGCTGATCCAAGCCGTTTAACAATTCAATGACGCTGTGTGGATGTCCCAACCAGCAAACATATGGAGTTGAATGGCGTCGATTGACGGAAATTAAGGACCTCTAGGTCTTTGAATGACGATCGCTTTATTGTCTTACAGCCTGACTTACTGGCTGTTTTGTAGGTGCGCTACTGGCTCCGTTTGTAGTGGCAATATACAGTCTGTGTACGTACATGCGTGGCCCATGCATTAAACTGCAATCTAAACAAGTGGCCAGTTACTTTCTCTAGGCGTTACGCAGAGTATTGCTTGGCGCCAAAAACAAGTATACGGGATATCTAATTGAACAAGCTAAAGTATCTCGTTCGTAGAACTTGTTGTGTCTTTTGCAAAAGTTTGATTCCAGCCAGCTCAGGCTATTCTAGGCTGGACAAGTTGTCCAACACGGATGAGACAGACGATCGAAGCTGCTGTTTGTAGTCAGGGATCGGAGCTACCCTCTGTGTGGTGTGCGCCTATTTACAATGCTGACGTCTGATCTAATATCAACATCTGCTCGCTCAAGGAATAATCTTTGCATACGCCTTGTCCACAGTACAATAGTGGGGATATCATGGATATTTTTAAATCATAGTGCCGTATTGCTAGCGTACGCATCAAATGTACAAGTATTGTAGAGTCCTGGGTGGATTTGTCAGACCGATGCAGGAACAGGGTATATTTACCAATATAAAAGTTGGTACTAGTGAAATGACGTTTCAGTTATAGGCAGAAATTGAAAACAATTCAGCAACGTTGCTAACTAGAAATAAATGATCGATATGGAAATTAAAAGTCGGATTAGGTAGTTTAAGTGGTCATGACGCTTGGGTCGCATCCTATGTGGTTGTACACGGCTGAACGGCCTTCCGACTTACAATTATCATCAATCATGAAAAGATCAGGGTTTTTGTTCTAAGTAATGAAACGGTCGTTCTTTCAACCTTTTTCTGCAACACCTTTCGGAATGGGTAACGTAGCTCAGTCACTACAGTCATATTCTATGTACGGAGTTCGTCGTGAAAATAGTTACGTGTTTGTGTTCTCACACAGGCTCAACGGTATAGTCCAGAAGACGATCATTTGCTGTTTTACGTTCGTTAAACCTTACTTAGCAAACCAATTTTTCCAACTTTTGGCCATGAGTAAACTGTTGCTTAAACCAATTAGGGGGCACTCTGCGCTGCGAACGTCCGCACATAAATTCCCAAATTGATACATGCTGTAGGCTTGTAGACCGTAATTCGGAGCTGTTCAAAACTGTTTTTTTAACACCGTCATGGTAAAATGTGTATAGACAAACACCAATTAAGCCTTGCAACTATATCTTGTACGGTCTGTTTCATGCAGGCAGTACCATGACAGCTTTAATATTTAGTATTTTGCGCTAGTGTGTCGCACCTAGCTAACGCATGGTTTAAGTGTTAATATAATAATCTGCTTTCCTTTAATAGATATTTAAATGATTCATCTTCAGTCAGTCATACTATTGAGCAGCGAAAACGGGCTTGGTCCTAATTTGATCGATCAGTTAAGATAATTGCAACGATCTTGTCCTACTTTTTAAATTACTACATTCTGTCTTGTACTAATTTATTTCGCACCTTTTTTTTTTCAATCTTCATTATGACGATACAAAAATGCTTTTCTCACACGATGCGAGCGAACTGATATTGGTTGTTTCATCGACTGGTGTTAGGCTCTGTACTAGTACAAATCTATTTATTTATTTATTTATTGCTGTCCTTACAAAAAGAAATTGTGCTAGAATTCCGTTGTACTTGCTATTTTTTTTATTCATCTAGGGCACGGCGTATCACTGAAGAGAAATAGAACTAATACTAAACTACTTTAGCTATATCGAGTGTGGCAATTATATCTGCCAAGTATATTCAACTTTTCCATGTATGAAGAAGCTAAAAGAGGTTGTAGGCTATGCGAACAGCGCACTTAAACTCACTATACGTATATATATACAAATACGGGTTTATAGGAACATCGTACGTGTACCGATGCAGATTGGTCGCGTAGGTAGGGTTAGCCTTGAGCCTACGGCACTGACACAAGAGTAATCTGAAATCCTCGTTTTTTTCTGAGGCATAACAATTTCTTTATGATTTTTAGGCGACAGGAAGGAAGGCAGATGTTATTTTGGCTGCCCATAAATCGATCGAGGCTGCTCTTCGTCTCGTGCGACCGGGCGGAATAAATTCTAAGGTCACCGAAATTACTCAGAAGGTATCATACCATTATTTCAACTAGGCACGTAGGCTTATTTAGATGTATCTTCTAGCCTTAACAACAATGTCCGAAGCTTTCACTGAATGAACGCTTTTTTGCCTTTCAAGACCCTGTGTAACGCGCTCATAAACGCAAAATTTAATGCCTACCCATAGTGTTTTTGACAAAGTGACGTTTCCCATAGAAACTCATTATGCTATTAAGACATCCGCTTTAACGTTGAACCTTTCCCATCTAATCGGTGACCAATTCTTCATTGTTGTTTTTCTATCTGTACAAGGTGTGCGAAGCATACAAATGCCTTCCAATCGAGGGAATGCTATCTCACCAGCTCAAGCAACATGAAATTGACGGCGAAAAATCAATTATCCAGAATCCCAGTGATGCTCAGCGCAAAGAGCACAAAGAATGCAAATTCGAAGAGTACGAGGTATACGCGCTGGACGTCCTCGTCTCGACCGGAGAGGGCCGTGGCAAAGAGAAAGAATCTCGGTGCACCGTATTTAAGCGTACGGAACATGTTTACAAACTAAAGATGCGGGCCTCACGTGTGTTCTTCTCGGAAGTTGAGAAAAAAGCTTTCTCGATGCCATTTACACTGCGAGCGTTCGAAGATGAAGCTCGTGCGCGACTGAGCGTCGGCGAGTGCGTACAACATGCTCTACTTGACCCATTCCAGGTTCTGTTCGAGAAGGAGGGTGAATTGGTTGCGCAATTTAAAACGACGGTGCTCTTAATGCCCAACGGATCGGTGAAGATCACGGGGGTGCCATTCGACCCATCGTTATACCAGAGCAATCACAAGATTGAAAATAAGGAGGTCCTTGACATCCTCAAACAGAGCTACTCGAGCTCAAACAAGAACAAGAAAAAACCTGCAGCTGCCGTAACTCCCAAGGCAGACGAAGCAGGTGATAAGAAGTAGATTGAGAGTACTGACAAGTAAAAGACGGGAAAAACGACAAGAACGCAGATATACAAAACTTAAACCTATCAAGAATATCGAAAGCATGCAGACGTACATCTGTATGCCGCCAAGGGAAGAATGCCGATCTTCGCGCATCTCACCCGTAGTTTTTCGTGTGTGGGAAGATAGAGATGAAAATCTAAACGCTTTGGTACGCGCCAATATTGAAAACCGCACATTGGCGCAGGCTAGCGCTTATTATTTTGTAATGGCCAGACGAGACGTAACTGCAATTAGTGAGGACATGAGCTATGATTTATATATGGTGGTATTACTATTGTTGGATAACAATAAAAATAAATGATGATTGTGACTTATGGGGAATTACATCACCTGCTATATAGTGGGGTTTGCACTGGAAAGTGATGGATTTGATTAAAAAGTGAGCAGACAGAAAACATTGGAAAGGTAGAAAAATCTATTAAGGATATTGGTTAAAAATAGGTTGTGTGGAGGGAAACTTCAATTGGATAAATGGATGGTTGCACGGACGGGATAAGCGATGCGATATACGTATTGTATTCGCCGTGTCTTTATCATTGCGTCATTATTAACAGCACCATCGTCAGCAAAAGCAGTAAATGGTACGTCAACAAAATGTAGCAACTCATCGATTTATGACGAATTGTAATGGCTCAGCAAGCAATTTTGCTTTCTGCCACGAGTTAGAGGTAATCTTTTTAGTGGTAATGTGTTCACGAATTCTCGCTTGTGCTAGTTAGCAGGGCCAAGGACCATTAGCGCCCACATCATCATCATCATCATAGTACGCTGATGACGATTTGGTCTTAGGAGCGACCCGCCAGGTTCATTGGCGGTTCATTGGCGATGGTTACAACTACGCAGCAAATAGCAAAAGCAACAACAACAACAACAACAACAACAACAACAACAACAACACCAACAACAACAGCAGCAACAACAGCAACAACAACAACAACAAGGACACACGGCCAGTCAAAATAATATCGATAGCTTGATACCGAGCTATATATTTGATGTGTAAAATAAAAGCATCGATTTTTGGAAGAAAAACGGCATTTCAGTCGTTTTGTTACTTTAGTGCTATGGCCATCAGGCAAGGCTTTCGTCAAGGTTAGGAAGAGTCAAAAAGGATTTTTAGGAGTATTCACTCTGCTCACATTCGATCTCATATGTATAAGATAGTGTCCATGACATGACTGCCGATGAAATCCAATAGTCTGGCAACCGTTATAAGATATCAAAATCTAACAAAAAATATAACTAGTTTACTGATTTAGACCTAGATTCATTAGGAAATAAGTTGTCAATTACTGATAGTTAGGGCCATGCTAAGTATTGGTAGACAACCTTGTCTGACGGAACGCCTAACGGCGATACTGGACGTAAAAACATACAGGCAGCTTAAACTCGTAGAGAACCACAGCTTTAAAATCCATTTTCACTTTTTCTGGGAATTGATTTCTTCGCATTGATGGAAAAGCTCTTCTTGGTGTAAGCGAGCTGTCGGTATCGCTATTTCTTACTTTGTCTTATGGGCTTGCATACCTCTATGGGTACTATTCTGAGTTGCAAAGTGTGCACACATAATTGTGTGGCTCTTTTATTATAAATCGCTTGTACAAACCCAGTAGAAACACTATTTCAACGTTTAAATAGTTCGTGGAAGTTCGATTCAAACGACTGAAATGAAAGCACGGTATTAATTATATTTAAATAGTTTTATTCGCCGGTTATCGTATTATCGTCTTTTCCATTTGTGAGGAGTGCTCCCTTTTCTTGAGTAGTGCTTTTACTTTATCCTAATTTTCTTTTCACACTCTATATTCGCTCAGGTTTCCTATTATTTTATTTCTATATTCAAATTTTATTTCCTATAGTTTTCAAAAAATCCAGTATTCCATCACCTGTGCTTATTCATCAACGTTTGCGCTACCGTTCTAAAGTGCTAAAATCGCAGAAATGTTACAAAAATACATGCAAGCGTACCCATAGCTATATCAGTCTTATGCATGCTTATTTTATTCATATACATATATATGTGTGTGTGTATGTATGATGATTTTGTATCACAATTGAAGTTACGTCGATAAAAGCTGTCAATAAATGGAACTCTACGGTAAACGGCGTTAGAGCGTCTGCCTATGCAGTGGCGTAACGAAAGAAAGATTTACATTTTGAGTAATAAAATTACTGAAAAAGGGTAGATTATAATTATTAATTCGAGCTGGTTGTAATTGTGCATTTGTAAGTCTGTAATTCAATAAGAACTATGAAATATTAAAAAAAATGTTAAGGAAACGCGCTTTTAGCAAACCAGCTGGCTATTCTTTTTCATCTAGAATGGAGTAACAGAATCTTTTAAGTTTTTATAATTTATGTTTCCGTCGATGTAATTAGCCAAACGGCGCGGGTATTATCATTATTTTTATTGACTTATTTGTCCTTAACTAAGGAAGTAAACTTTTAAGTTTCTTAAGAGATTTTCATACCTTTTACTACCTATACTTGACCTTAACGCATACAGATACACATACATGCTAACAAAGTAATTCAATAGTAGTAAAATTAAACCTATCTACAAACATGTAGAGGAAAGGCAAAAACGTATTTTCAGAACCACCATATTGATCGACTAAACAGCCCAGACATGTGTTATTTGTGATGTTCTTGTGAAGGCCTGTTCATATACTACAACCTCATGTTTTTTGCATGTGCTGAAAGAACGTTGTTGTTTTCACTTTCAGTGAATCTCTTCTCTGACTCGCTGTTTACATTCGTTTTATACTGCTTTGGATGCTGTCGCTCTCGTCTTTCATTAGTTTCTTTCTTCCGGATAACTGTGTTGTTGTTGTTTACGTTATGTATACTTCTGCGATCTCATCTATGTGGTCTATTTGTGATTTGAACATTTATGTACAAAATTTGCTTATATGTAGCATTCTTTACTTTTGCAACGCTATCAACTCACTCCAACAGTAGAGTATAACATTTGGTTTGGAAAAATCTTCTGTTTTGCCTTGTCTGCTGTCCAATTATGGCCGTCGTATGCTCCCCTTTAGCGCATTTCATTTACCCAGCCCTTTTTAAATAAAATGGCATCTAACTTTTTAGTTTTGGGATTCGGCATGTGCAAATGTTATTACTTGCTTGAAAAAAAGGAAAATGCAAGCGTTCGTAGAGTAATACAGAAAAAGCACCTTTGCTATTTTTTCCTGATATTGATTGAGATGACGACTAGAGTCACGGGGCGTTTTGTGACGCTTTAGCATTTCACTGCCAGCGAGCTTACACGCTATTTCTACGATGGCGTTGTTCATTAGATCAGGTTCGGGTGACTCATCAGTAATTAAACTTATTACGATGCCACCAACATCCAACAGACAACAGAATAAAAATTAGGAGCTCCTTACGTCGATTGAATTTCAGCAGTTATCGCTGCTTCGTTCTTGTTACCTAAAAGCTGTAACGATCCCTTATTACTGCAGCTCTTTCTATATGCAAAGGAGAGTATTACTAAGCTTCTCGTTTGTTTACTCAGCCTACGGACACATCACGAGAAAGTGAGTATAGCGATCCTAAAACCTTCTTTCCACAGTCTGGCCAATGCATTGTCCATTTAGATAAAACCTACGAGTACAGCTGATGCCGTATACTGCATATTTCGTTTGATAAACAGTTTATAGCTTGACCCCTCCGTAACAAACAATAACTCATTTTCATTGACACCTATTTTTGCGCCAGTTTTTACCATCTCATCTAATCATCATCAAAACTAAACTTAGGCTTCCTTTTTATTTGGTTTTCATTTGTGTACGTTGGACTGAAATTTAAACTACTAGTTATTTTTATTGATGCTGTTTTCCTTTGGATTATTTAATTGAAGTCCGTTCAATTATTGTTATGCAACTACAATACGTATAGTGATTAATTCACCTTGTCTCTGTACTGACGTATTCGGCTCAGTCTACTTGCGCCAATATTGCGCCCATTTGTGAAGAGATTCCACGACGACGGCCATGACAGCTGAGACAGACGAATCGATAAGGCGCTGCATTTCGGAGACCGCTTCTTCGTCTGTCATCTCAAGCATGAATTTGTCCTGAACCTTTTTGGCAGTCTTGTCGGGTTCGAGAGCAATGTCGGGCACGCTGGCATCCACCATAAGAGAGAACAAATTAAGAATAAGGTTAGCGTGACGCCGAAGATGTAGGAACGTGGTATAGCATTGTTTTTTGAACTCGTTATAATGCTCCGCATTCACGCCTCCCATTGCTTCGACCATTTCACGACTAAGTTTCATTGGTGGAGGCAAAGGTTTCGGATCCCGACCGAGAATGTAGCCAAAGTCGATGTGGAAGAGCTGACCACGTTTGGTGAGTAGTAAGTTGTCCAAATGGCGATCGCCCACGCCCAAAAGGTACGTGATCACGCAATAGCCAGCTAAAAAATGTGTGGCAAAAGAGAATTATTAAAAGTATGTTAACGTACACATATCAGTATATTACCCTCACTACCGACCGTAAACGTTCTTTATTTCCTTTAGGTATTATTAGTTCGCTTCTTATCACTTTTCTAGCGGTTGTTTTTCCTTACTAACTTGTTTTATCCTTTCCGACTCAAAAACGTTTTCGAATGTATTGTCTGGTGTTACCCTTAAGCAGCAAAATCCTTTCTGACTTCAGCCACTGCGCTGTGGGTCTTGTTGTTACGATACCCATTGTAGGTCTAATATCCATAATATCAGTAAACGAAATATGTTTTAAGAGCGTCAAAGTGTCTCCATGAAGCAAAGGGTCGCCTAAAAATTCGGGTGCAGTTCCTGTGTAAGCTATAAAAGATCACAGAGATGTCACTATTAAACACCTTGAGATCATCGACATCTGTGTGAAGAGGAGAGAAGCTTACCGCAGGATTTCACATAGTTGTCCATTACTTCGGGATCGATTCCGTATGGCCCGTTTGAATTAGGTGCACATTTTTTGAAGTAATTCTGAATTGATCCTTCTTCTTTCAGCACGTCAGCTACCGTTCGAGACTCGACGTACTCGACGAAGCCATGCTGGGTTGAAGTCGCCAACACACAATATGGTGTCAACTGAAGGTCCAAATTTTCGCGTCGAAGGAGCTGTGTTTTATGAAAAGTTGACGATTTAGAAGAATCTATATTGGAAACAGTGCATCTATTGTGAACTGCCACCGGTGTCGCTGCTCGCCATTCGGCACAGATTGCCTGAACTTATATTACTAATTGTAATAAATACCTGAGAACTCACAAGTTGTTTTGCATTTACTGTGAACTTTCGTCATTAAGACCTATTAATAGCTATCGATCGAATCTCAGATTTACTGAGTTCATAATAACATACTATTAAAAATATATACATATTAAAAAGAAGAAGTACAAAATTAAATGTGTGTGGTACAATTAATTTGAGAAGCAGTGAATAACAAAACAGTGATTTCTAAAAAAAAAAATAGACTAACCTTATCCATAAGAGAGATTATTTGCAGGATAAGTTGGTCCTGCCGAAGATCGTCACCGTGCTTAAATATCGCGACGTACTCCTTTCCGACATCCGTTAAAAAGGTTAAGCGACAAGGCATAAGGGCACTCTTAAATAGCGTCGCCTCTTCAGCCACGATTGCTTTAACACGCACTTTTGGATTTAGCGGCAACGCAAGACTCTCAGGAAAAACTAGTTTTGACTTTTCCGGATCGCTCAGCAAGGCTCTTAATTTCTCGATCTGCATATTTGTTTTTCGTTAAAAAAAAACAATGACAAATATTAGACATAGTTCGACACGAAGATTTGCATTGGACGACCAGGAAATCTCGCGTTTCAATAATAGAAGCCAGTTGACAATTTGAGGGTGTTTATATCCGTTAGAGCAGCAGGAGACGCGCAAACTATAGCATTTATTGCAATATTTTAAGGGGATTTGGTCACTGAAGAGGCTTCAACCAATAGGTGACTTGATTTCCTCCCTTTCTCTCTCTAATATATATAGAGCCACAGCTCGAGACCCGTATACGGTTCAGTCGTTTTCATTACACGAACCGGGTTGCCAAACAGAACAGACACGATGCAAAGCTCGAAGATCTGCTTCATAGGCGAGAACAAATTTCCTGAGAACGTTAGAGAACGGATTGGCTGCCAAAAGACAAAGCTCGCGGATTTACATTGTTGACTTTATCATACACTGGAATCTACCTAATTGTTGTTTTGGTCGCTTAAAGCCGTCTCCGCGAGGTAATCGCTTTAGTCCGAGTTCTTGTAAACTAAGGGTTTTATCTGAGCATAGTTTGAGCATTGAGTTGGACTGGTCAGTAGGATGTTCGAAATAGGTTTCACTGGGTATTTCTTTTGCTAATTTTAGACAAATTTTAGGGTTTTTTGGACGACTTGTTCCGTGATCATCCAGGATTTTTGTAATGTTTATATGAAGAAACCTTAAGGTGTTTTTAGAAAAAATACAAATTTAAAAGGAATGGCACAATATGAAAAAGTAGTTTACGTAATAATTGAGAAACCGATTAGTTGCAATAAGAAAGAAAAAAAGGTGGTATTAAATATTGTTGATAACCGTATTCACCTTATCAACAAGGTGACACGATGTTGGCTAATTACAGCTGTGGCAACCATCTAATTGCAACTATATGATAATTGCGACAGCCGAATAACCTGATTTCAACTAAGCAACAAGGTTATTGCGGTATTCCATAGAAAAACAAGAATAAGCATTTTATCCCGTTGTACTGCAACAGGGTAACGGGACCGGAAGAGACAGGGTAGGCGTATTTAGGCTAAGAGTTACGCTGAATGTAACCAATAAGCACAAGTGCACCTAGACAGCTGGGTCACTTTCAGATTAGCTGACGAGGAAATATGTTTGCCATAATAAGATGGCTGTAACGAAATACTAAGAATACTGCAATGGGGTTTCAGCAGAATTAACACAGAATTACCAGAGTTTTGTAGGTTCGCAGTAGAGCGAGAGTTTATTTTGTCAAGTATAACTAAAATAGATTTGTTTATTAACGGTAAAACAGGTAGATATAATAACTGCATCAAGGGAATGGCCTTTTGTTACTTGCAATGGGTGAGCAAGACTACCGCAAAAGTCTAACGAGGTTATGGCAAGACGACACTGTTGGTATATAGTTGAACTATACCTTACAAGCTGGTTGCGGTATCAAATTATCAGGTCAGCTGTCGCAAAATATAGCAGCTTAGGCGAATGTCGCTCAGTTTTGTATACTACAAACCTTCTTTTGGCGGTTGCTACTGTCAGCAGCAATTGGCTTCATGAGATTAACAAGATTTTTGATGAATGAAAGTTGTTTGGCCAGCATCTTCCGTCGCAGGTCTTGCTCTCGGTTACCATTTTTCAGACAAAGGACGAGGCGACGCAGAACATCGGCATACATGTCCGCATAGCTTCGATTTCTTTAATGTAAAAAAAAAGAACGAAAAGGAGTTATACTCTCTCTGATAATACATTATTGCACATACAAAAAACATAGTTTTAGTCCAATTTGAAACAAATATTGAATTTGGAGGGAGAAACAAATCAACAAAAAGTTTGTTCTTTCGTTCAAAAATGTTTCGCCCAACGAAAATAAAGCGCATGCTTGCAATAGGACTAAATCTGCATTGCGTTCTACCTAAAAAATAAAATAGGAGCAACCCAAAGGTGTATACGGAAGTAACTATTAGGCCGAGTGACCATGTTTGATCAAACAACTACAACATGTAAAGGCAAATTACACCATACAATATCTCATTGTCACTATTACGCCCTAACGTATCATTGAACTGCTAGACGCGTCAAATCTAATAGGAGAGATCTGTTTGCACTAATTTGTACTCCTAGAAGTTTTACAGTCGTTTCCAGTTTATTCGAATGGTTCTTACCCTCCATTGTTATCTTTTCTACCAGCGCTATTGGCCGTTTGGGTTCCACCAGCGGTTCCAGCGTTTGCTCCGGGTGTCCCTGTTGCCACTGGGGCATGATTGTGAGAACCTTCGCTCTCGACAGTCAGGTACCAATAAAGGTAGTTAGCAAGGGTGTCGCTTCGACTGGCTCGCTTGATCAAGAAGCTGGCCAGATCGCGATTGTCCTCGAGGACAGCCGTAATAGCGGCCGCAGCTGCCAGACCCGTGGCACAACTTGAATCATCTTGCGGACCAGCGGCTGTTCCGGGATGTATTGCCGTTGATCGTTCAATACCAGCAGCGCGATAACGAGAATCTTTCGAGTCAGTATCATTATACTGGTCCCGATAACGATCGTCACTCCGTTCCCGCAAGTCGACTCCTCTATCCGTCCTTCGAACGTCATCAATCGCACTATTTACGGTAGCACTGCTGACGTTGCTTTGCGTGCTTTCCATCAATTCATCAAACCTGGACAATCTGGAATAGCCGAGAAATGCTTTAGGTATTAATAGGCGAGCTTCATTAGCGGGAAGCGTATATTTAGCTATATGTCCTCTTTATATCGTACCCCGAAAATATGCCACGGTCATTGTCAAACTGCCTACACATACGTAGTACAAAAAACATACGCCTGTTTTTTTCTAATTCGAAGATCAATGAACTAACAGATTTCGATAAACTGTATACAATGTAAGAAATTTTGCTCTGGTAAGCTTTTACTCACAAAGGCTGCTCAAGCTGTGAATGTGTACCAGGTGAGATAGGGACGCCTTGTTGCGCACCAGCGTTTGAATTGGAATGACCCGGTGAACCCAAATTTACGTTGGTGCTTGTTACTGTATCGGTATCTTGACCGTTTTGAGTTGAAGGCTCATATTTCAGCGCTTGGACAAGCTGCAAGAGATAAAGCAGAAGGTCTTCGTCGGAGGCTTGTTCGAGCCGAGTCACTGCGTAGCGTCGGACGGCCGTATGTTTAAACTGCGGCCCTGTAAATTATAAGTAAAATATCATTCCTAGGTTGCGTTTCAAATGAAATTATACCTTCACTTTGGTAAGTTCGCCCCAAAAATGTGGCACGTTCGACCCACGAATTCTAAACTTTTATTTTCCTACAAATGCCTATTTCAGTAATTCATAATGGTCATCGCTGCTTTGTG